>NC_089521.1:29782180-29942180 GCF_963924715.1 Thunnus thynnus
CTACAGACATGTTTTCACTTATTTTGGCTGATTAGACCTCCTCTCATGACTGTGCATGCTTGACTGGCATTTCCCTTATTCACCTGTTAGTTTTGTTGCACCTTTTGCTGCAGCAGAACCTACTTACTGATCTTGTGGATAAAACTGGGGCTGTGATGCAGCCAGTGAGGGAGCTGTTAGGCTGCACAGCTGATGACGTGCTCCACAGCAATCATCATGCAGAAAGTCATGGAAAGAGGTGACCCCCCCTTTTTATATACATTTTTCACAATAGACATTTTGACTTGTCATAACGGGGGGAAAAGCACAGGTGTAACTAATAACGTTACTATGCTGTTCCATTAAATGTACCAGTAAGCCATCCCAGTGAGCCAGTATGCAAAACACCAGGACACTGGAAGAGGCTCACTTAAATGGAATGCAGCCATCACCGATGTTATTAATTACACCTGTACTTCTGCCACTATGACATGTCACATGTCTAATGTGGAAAAGTAGGGTGACCTCATGCAGTTCCCATCAGAGCGTGAGGAGAAGCCAAACAGTATAACTGAAAACACTTGTGTGGATGTGCAGAGGCTTTGCTAAAGCTTATTAAGATATCAGCAGTGTCATAATTCCATAATATACATTAACATGTACTGCATATTAACAATGTACATAAAGTGTTTTATACTTACAGGAAATGATGCAATATGTGCACATTGCAGTTATGAAATGCCATCGTCAATTAAATTTCAAAAAGAAAAAGCAAGAGGCACTTTAATCACCATCCACAATTAGTTTTTTTTATGTTTTGCACCTGCTTGCTTGTACATTAACAGCAAACCAACAGCAACATCATACTATAATGCATACTGACTTCTTTTAATATACTGAATTTAGCCACTTTTTCACATTAATCAGCTACATAATCAAAATTTAAGCTTAGCAATAAGACACAGCTCTGATAGCTTTCACACCACAAAAGTGAAACTTGTGTGTGACTCCTAATTCTTACCTTTACACAGACACAAACACACCTCCTTGCATGTCCAAAAATTGCTTTATCTTTAATTATCCGTACCGCTAACTTTGGCTCCCATAAGACCCATATTGCTCTCTGACACATCAGCTGTCTATGTTCAGATGGGAACTCTGTCGCAGGTCGGCCATGATGGAAAAACCACCTCTGAGGGTCTCGTGTTTTCATTCACTCTGTGGAAACTGTTCACAATTCAAGGAAGCTCCATCTCTAAGGAGCCCCATTGTCTTAAATGGCAGTCAGCCCAAAGCCGCGCTGCTATTTCCCCTCTTTCACCCACAGCTATACCAGATCTGATGTGACCGAATCACCTGGCTAACTCCAATCACCCAGTCATAACCTTGTGTCCCTTCTCTAATTTACTTGTGTCAGAAATTCTTTTCTTTTCCAGTTCTGTGACAGGAAGTCAGGGCTTTAATGGCTTGAAACCTTGCACTGTTGATCTATGAATCAAAGCTTCTCTTTTCCAAAGACATAATGCAGATATCCTGTACATGCTAATATCTTACCTAAGAAAAGAGATGAGAGAGTTGAAAACATTGAAAGCAGAGGAGAGAATGGTGGAATCTTATTCTTGTAACATTGTGTGCCAGTTTGAATTTGAATGTAATTTGTTTCATATTTGAATTTGCATTGTGCTGGAGTTTAACACAGGAATTTGCAATGTGATTCATTTATCACTGGCATTTGCATTGTGTTAAAGTTTACTTGACTCCATTACACATAACCACCTTCAGTACTCGGTGTGTGGAAGCTGTTTTACTCTCCAGTTCTATGTTTGCTTGTGTAGAAATGGGGCAGAGATGCTGAAGTGTTGATTTGCTTGTTAGTCACCTGACGCCTCACTCATGTTTCTGGATGATCCTGATATGAAGCAAATCTTTGACGGGCCATGTTCCATGTATCCTCGTCTGAGTACTAGAGTGCATTGGACAATCACAGGACAGTCAGTGTGGTCTACCGTCCAGATATGGTGTAAAAAAAAAAAAAAACACCCACCTGGCACTTTTAGTCCAGTTTATGTATTTGTAGGGTATCTCAAAAGCAACTTACAAATCTCAGTGAAATTCAGAAAACAAAAAGCCATGGGCCAACGAGGAATTGATTAGTGATAAGCAGGGTCACCACATGATAATGAGATAACATGTGGAGGGACCTTTTTAAAAGCTTTATTTTTAACTGTCTGCGCCAGATCTCGTCCCTGTTCGTTCATCAAATTGTTTGTTTTTGGTGCAGCGAGCAAAACTATGTGACCATGCACCATTTCGGTGTATAGCTTCTAAATGGAGACGATGTCTTTGTATGAATTTATATGATAATTTAAATATTTGCTACTCTCATTTCTGAATAAAAAGATTTCTAAAGTGTTTGCTTATTTTTTTACTTCACTCCTACAAACTTCATTCAGCCTTCACCAAATATAAGAGTACATAACAAAACATATTTGGATTTTTTTTGTTTTTTCATGTTGTACCAGTGTTTTGTAGCTCTGGATATAAACATTAATGATTCTTGAACACGTTACACGTTTGCAACCAAATTTAGATGACACATGCACATATCAACAATTCAGCTGAATGTTGTGGCTGTTGTCAGTGATACTGTAGCAACAGGAAATTTGAATCATAGAAACTAAGTTGTCATGAGTCTTGTGATACTACCACTGCTTGTGCAACACTCAGAAATGTTCAATTCCTACACAAAGTGGCTTTAAATGAACATATTCAGAGTGTGGTGCAACTTTGCTTTCTAGTTTGGCATATTGACTGTTTTGTATAAAAAATTGTCTTTTTACAAAGACTTAAAGAATCAGCTTCAGTTGCTCAAACTCTCCGAATCAAGTCTGAAGAAGGCCTGTTCTCCATAAATCATGCTGAAAACTTGCAGTTGGAGGATCTCATGTCATAAATCCCAGTCATAAATGAATGAATGTGGGGCAGCAGATACGTAAACTGTATCCAATACGTAACAGTGAGTCAGAGTCACACGAAAAGAGATTAAATCAAGATGAGATTTTGTAAATTATTTGGAATTCGAGTTGTCTGTTTCCAGAGCCTTCAGCTACAGTAGGGCAGTGTGGAGACTCCACATGAATCACCGATTGTTCACAACCAAGCAGAAGTCGATTTTATGGTTTTATGTTTGGATTACAACACAGTACTCTGTTCATCAGCATCTGGGACACGAAAAGCATCTATATTTTGCTCAGTTTTCAATAAACCAATCTTTACATCAGAGAATATTGTCTTAACCCCTTGATAAAGACCACTGAACATGTGAAAACATACAAGTTAAATATAAACACATTCTTACAGTAAATGGGGGAGATGCTGTAGAGTGAGGATTACATGGAATCATATCTGAAACTTATCACAGTCTACTGCTGGTGGAGATATTACGGTGTTTTTGTCAAAAAGCACCTCTCAAAGGACCAGTGTGTAAGATTTAGGGGGATCTATTGGCAGAAATATTGGCAGAAATGGAATATAATAATCATAAGTATGTTTTCATCAGTGTATAATCACCTGAAAATAAAAATCATTGTGTTTTTGTTACCATCTGAACCCTTTAAATTTATATAGGAAGTGGGTGCCCTTCCACAGAAGCCACCATGTTGCATTGCCATGTTTCTACAGTAGCCCAGAATGGACAAACCAAACACTGGTTCTAGAGAGGGTCTTTCACATTTTTTGCGAGTTTCGCAGCCACTGTAGGTTCTCCTACACGCTTGGAAGTGGAGGATGAGGGGGGTGGTGGGGGTATTCAGTTGGTTGCAATCTGCAACCTCACCACTAGATGCCACTAAGTCCTACACGTCCTACACACTGGTTCTTAAAGTGAGATAAGAGTCTGTTTTGTTCACCAGATTTTCCTGAACAGGTTTGGGATTCAGATTAAAACATGTGATCTTATAGATCTCTTGATCACAAGCCTGTTTGTTTAAATTTCAGACTGCCGCTGACCTGACGACCTACCTTAAAGTGAAATCCTAGTTCCAGAGCCAGATATTTTCTTCGGGAGTTGGTGAAGACCTAAACAGAGCTAAAAGGAGAGTCAGTACTGGACTTACATTCATCAGGTGGATTTAAACATGAAGCCTTGTGTCTGCTTGATGTGTAAATGAGCAGCATTGATAATGTATTAATGTGCCAAAATCAAAATCAAGTGATGCAACTTTAAAGAGAAGTTAGGAAAGATCAGAGTGCAATCCTGAACCTGAAGATCAACTCAACTCCTACATGACATTTTTCATTCCTTGGCCCGGCTGCAAAGTCAAAACTAGTGATTATACTTAACTTAAAAATAAGCTTCAGCTACATGAAGGAACAAAAGGCATAGAGACAAAGACTCAAAGGATCCTGTTAACATTCCTTCAACACCAGAAACATAATGTAGGAGAGCAGTTTACGCATGCAGGAAAGTGGAAAGCTTTTTTTTATTATTATTACCATGATAAGAACAGATTAGGAGAAGTTGAGGAAGATATGGAAGGATGCAGGAAGGAGACTAAATCAGCTTTTCTTAGCTTACAATAATGATGTGACACCCTCTTAAATGTACGTTTCCATTATCAAGGTATTTTAACTTTGGCGAGAAACAGCAAAAAAGGAGTGAAAAAAAGACTTGACAAATGGCAGATTAAGGTGCCGGCTTCATACTTTAAGGAGAGCATGCAGTCTTGGCTCTTCAGGCTCCATCATCCCACGCTAAATACAGACGTACTGTACGCTGGAATTTTAAAACTTTCCCCGACTGAGGATGAGGAGGAACATCAACGACGGCAGACATCTGAACACAGTTGGTATAAATGCCAGCTCTCTGAAACTGAGATAACTCACCACCCACATTCCTCCAGAAAGGGAGGAGGCAGAGAGCAGAACCAATTCATTTTTATGGAATGTCATTATAGAGGAGGCCTGGTATTACAGGCTGCGTCCCAGCCAACAGGAGTGATCATGTTCAAAGATACACACGAGCTGTGTGAGAGTCTACCTTAAAATGTGATTCAAGCCTGGCTCTTTCATCTCACTCAGTAAAACTATCACACTTCTCCAGTGAAGTGCCAGACCCTTGCTAGCTGTCATTACAGGTCAAAGGGTCAGTTCACCCAAAATACAATTACCTCTAGCGGTATTCAGCAGATTTGCAGTTTTGGTTTTATTTCCCTGGGTGTACCTTCTCTCAAACTCTACTGAACTGCACCATTTTTTTGTGATTTTCTGTCATTTAAATACTGTTATAATGTTGGATGTCTTTGTTAAACATGTTCCAAAACTTGAGATTAATGCATGAAAAAATGTGAATCAAATCAAATCAAAAGCCAAAAGTCTGCTCTGGACGTTCTGTTTGCAATGTTACCTCTACTTTCACATCGAACTGACGTCAGATCGTTCTCGCATGCCCACAAATGGCCATGTGTTCTGTAGCCTTGGTGTCGAAACATTAGAGAATAGGGAATGACCGCTGCCAAGAGAAGAGCATTGACCGTCAGTAACACTTTGTTACTGTTATTTGAGTTATGACTTGAAGCAGGATGTGATTTTGTAGCATTGTTCAACTGCCAGAATGGGTTTTCGAGAGCTGCTACGTAATAATTATTGAAATACTGCTCTTGCTTCTCCCTCAGAGGGTTTCAAAAGGAGTCAGTTTAGCTAACTGTGGAGGATTGTTTAGTCTGGTTCATTTTCACTGCACTTTCCACATTCTGCTTCATCTTTGATTTTCTTTCATCCAGTTCCTTATCAGTCCTTCATTTGTTCCCAGTGAAGGATTGATAAGGAACTAGATTTGTTTAATTCCTCCATCTCTTTGCTCCTCCAACTCTACACCCTCTCTTCCCCATTCTCTATCCCACTTCCTTGTCCTCTCATTCTTCCCTCTATTTCTAACTCTCTCCCCAATGTTCACCAGACTGCTTCTCTCTTTCCACAACTTTCCTCACGTTCCTTCCTTCTCTTGTCCCTCTCCTCAATATCTCTTTCACTCTCATTCTCTTCTTGACCCTTCATCTGCTCCTCATTCTGTCTATTCTTCCCCTTGATATCCCTCATCAGCCTCCCTCCGCCCTCTTCATCCACGCTTTGATGCGAATTACGCCTTCTCGTTTCACTTCGTTGTTTTTCTCCTTTGACCACAATTCCCTCCTCTCTGAGATGATTCACATTTTCTCATCTTCCATGAGTAACTTTCGTCTCCTCAGACTCCCTCTTTCCTGTGTGTCTGTGGGTGTGTGTGAGTGTGAGTGTGAGTAAGCTTGGATATAAGGAAAAAGCACAGGTCCAGATACCTATCGATATGCAGGATCATATGGCTCCCAGATTTTTGCTGCTTTCTTTACGGCTGAAATCATCCTGAGTAGAGGCCAAAAGAACACTGATTCCAGATTTGATATAATGATTTGTCTTTTGCTGTACCTGTTTTATCAAGCTGACAACAGTCACTATCAGTCTGATGCTGAATAAAGGCAATGCTAGCAGAGATGGGGAGACATTAAAACTAGGACCAAAGGTCATTAAAATGCATCTAGTGTGTCTCTAACAAATGATTGTTTTGATCCAGTATAAGTTGCCAGCAGTGGTAGAGGAAGTACTCAAATTTGACTTGAATACTGGAAAAACTTGTTGCTGAGCCGCTTCTTCAAGTTGTTGAAGGGATTAATGTTTTCGATAAATTTCAATCTGGTTTTCGTCAAAACCACAGTACTGAAACTGTTCTGTTACGAGTCATGAATGACATCTTTATGCAGGCTGATAAGGGGGAACGCTCCATCTTGGTCTTACTTGACTTGAGCGCTGCCTTTGACACCACTGATCACTCCATCCTCATTAATCGAATAAATACATGCGTTGGTATCTCAGGGCTCGTGGTTTATGTCATATTTCTCTGTCTCTATGGGTAACTATGTGTCCTCATCCACTCCGCTGCTATATGGGGTGCCCCAGGGGTCAATCCTTGGTCCTATTCTTTTCTCTTTGCATTTGCTTCCCTTAGGCCAGATAATCAGTTGCTTTGGTTGTATATCCTATCATTGCTATGCGGACGACACTCCGCTATATTTTCAGTAAAACCAGATGATCTTAGCCACCTGAACACTCTCCACAGCTGTTTAGCTGGGATAAAGGACTGGATGTCTGTCAATTTTCTTCAACTAAATTCTGACAAAACTGAGCTTCTCATTTTTGGCCCTGAAAATACTGCTAAAGGCATCATTCAGCATATTGGCCCACTTGCCCCCTATGTCAAAACTAATGCCAGGAATCTTGGTGTTATATTTGACCCTAAATTGAAATTTGAGCACCATGTCAATAAAATGGTTAAATCCTGCTTTTTTCAACTCAGGAACATTGCAAAAATCAGACCATTATTGTCGACCTCTCACTTAGAAGGCCTCAATTACTGCAATGCCCTTTTCACTTGCCTTAGCCAAGCTGCCCTGTCAGATATTCAGCTTGTACAAAATGTAGCAGCTAGACTATTAACTAGGACTGGCTGTAAATCTCACATCACTCCTGTTTTAGCCTCACTGCATTGGCTGCCAGTGAAGCTCAGGATTGACTTCAAGATTCTTTTAATCACTTATAAGGCCTTACAGGGTTTAGCTCCTGCCTACATCTCCAAGCTACTAAGCCCTTATACTACCGAGCAGTCACTTAGGTCTTCCAATCAAAACCTGTTGGCCATACCTCGTGCCAAACTAAAAACCAAAGACGACTGTGGTTTTGCTGCCCTAGCACCCAGACTTTGGAACAATTTTCCCACTTCCATCAGATCAGCTGAGTCTGTTGACTGTTTCAAAAAACACTTGAAAACCTACTTTTTTAGAATGGCTTTCCCATAACATTCGATAAATTCAAGTGTGTGCTCTGGGTAATGGCTGTATGCTTGCTGTGTTCGTATGTGTGAGATGTCTGTATGTGTTCTTGAATCTGTCTTTTATCATTTTTTTGTCCTCTTTTCTTTGTATGCCAATGTCAATGTAAAGCACTTTGTAACCTGTGTTAAAAAAAGGTGCTATATAAATAAAGTTTTACTTACTTTTACTTACTTGAGTAGAGGTACATCATCTTTGTACATCATAAGCACTGCTGAATGGTGCTGTGTAGTTTTTGTGTGCTTTTACTAAGGATGTTTGACATGTGTGGACTGTGTCTTGGCTTGCTGCTGATTGTTTCTCTTTCTTTTTAGTGTGTATGTTTTCTTTTGTTTGTGTTAAGTTTTGTGCACATACTGCAAACCAATTTCCCTCTGGCATAGTAATAAAGTTAATCCAATCTATTCAATGCCCAAAAGGGCTTAAAGGCCTTCATCATGAAGTAGATTATAGAGTTTGGACTCATTGGTGAAAACCTCATGTTCTTCACTTTTGGACACGTTCATGCTTTTGAATAACTTGAAGAAGCAAAAGAAAAGGAAGCAAAATTCAGAAAGAAATGTGAAATGACAGAAGACAGGACAGAGGAAAGAAAGAAAATAAAATGAAAGAAAGGACAGAACTGAAGGAACGAATAAAAAAATGAGGGACAGAAGGAAGTAAAATGGATATTTTATGAGCTTATCTGAAGCTCAATGTATTATCTGTAGCTACAAAATAACCAGTAACTCCAGCTCTATACAGTATATGTAGCAGAAACAGTATATGTAGCAGATGCAGTATATGTAGCGTCTGTTGTGTCTGAAAAGATATGGAGAATAAAGCCTCCCAGAATTAAATCCTTAAGTAAAGAACCAGTACCTATATAGGTACAGAATTTATGTACCCATCTCTGTCCCTATATAGACATCAATGTGGGCTCCTATATCCATGTCTTTGAAAATGAGGATTTGTGGAGTCTACTTTGGGGGCCATTAAAACATTGGGAAGTTTTTGATGTATCCAGCAGGAGTCACTCATCCCTAAAGACATGTGCTTTATCAATTAGAGCTTGGGCATTGGATTAAATGGACTTTACAAGTCTGTAGGAAGGCTTTGAGGCTTTAAAATCTTCTGCCCAATGTGGAAGCACCTGTTGAGCAAATGTCTAACAGAGCTCCATCTTTACAGCTTTAACCATCATCCTTCCTGTTCAGTTGATGTATTTTCCTGTACTGTCTGAGGGCTTTCATTCTGTGCCCATTGTAAGAGTAAAAGAAAAAGTTCTCTTTCAAAACCTTGTGAGTGACGGACTTTGGATTAGTTTTCCTTCCAGTCATCACTTTGTCAGACTTTTCATATGGTCTCATTATAGCTATGTACTCGCTACACTAAAAACCAGTACTAATGATATTACTTTCGACAGAGAGGTGGCTCCACTGTTCTTCAGTTTTCACTGGTCGGTATTTTAAGCACAGTGAACCAGCACCCATGAATGAGGAAGCCAAAATGTGCTAGTTGTCAGGAAGCTTGTGTTGCCATAGCTACTTAGACAAGTCCAGACATTTTGATTGTGTTTATTTCTGGAAGAGCAAATCAGTGGTTAGAGAACATCCAGTTATTAAGGATCATGTTTGATCTTTGCAGCAGCTCAATTAAAGTCACATTTAATTGTTTTATCAAATAAAATTTCTCATTGGGCTCTACAGGGCCACATCAACAATGGTTCTCAATGCAGCTCCAGATCTCTATAAAGACAACTGTAATTCAGGACAGGATACCACTCAAACCAATTACTCAATTCCCATCAGCTTCATGCTAAGCACATGCCAAACATTACACGTTCAGCTAAGTCTGAGCCTAACAAGCTCTGAACTGTCCTAAAAGGGCCACTGTACAAAGGATAAACCATGGTTATATTAAGAGAAATGGATACCGTCTTCCAAGATAGTGCCCCATTATTTCCAATGAAAGTTGCTTACCAGGCTTTGTGTCTTTGGGCTCATAGAGCATGACTATTAGAGTCCCTCTCTGGCTGAGCCTTATGACTCCCTGCTGGCATGAATGGCATGATGACTCAAATTGTGATAATAAAAAGAGTCACTTTGGAGTATTTGTTAAACAAATGTTTTTTTGGGCCAGTGAGCCTCATGTGACCTGCAATTCCAACAGTGACCACAATGTCAAAATCAGCTCACAGCCCAGTGCTTTTCCTGGGATTTTGACAGCAAGTCAGCCTTGCTTACAATTTGTCCTACTGGCAAACCATGGTGCACAACAAAATAATCTTCTCTGGCCCAAAAAGCTTTTTTCAACATTATAATATGAACATCTGAGAAAGTCTTGATTGTACACTCAAACTTGCAAACAACATCATGTATTACATTTTGTATTATGAAACAATTTTTATATCTATGACATCTCAATGTGAAGTCTACGGGTTGAGCAGACAGAAGAGACATTAATGCACACGTTCTGTTGGCTGCACAGGAGAAGCTTTCATTGAAATGAATGGGCACCATCTTGCAGTCCAGTGTCTAGTTCTATGTCCAACCCTTGATAACAACATGGGCTTTTATTGTGGTACCACCCAAGGTCCAAACTTTATCCCACTTCAAGTCAGCAAACACATGTGGAATGAATAAAATATTACATAAATGGAGAATAAGTACAGTACAGTTTGGCGTCTAGGTCTGTTTGTCACCCCCCACAAGTAAATATCAAGTTCAAGTGGGGAGTGATGATGATAACAAATTAACTCAACAGATAGCTGGTAACACGGTGCATTGGATATATGTTGCATTGAAAGAAGTATGACGTGAGTGGAGCAGCGACTCGAGTTGGGCTGCCTGAACTGGCTTGCAGGATTTGCTTCATTAACATTAACGATCCAAGAATAACAAAGTTATCCCTCCATCTTTCATCCATCCAGAAACTCTTTTCTGGTATAATGAGCTTTGTAATGAGTATATACCAGTGTGGCAGTAGATTATTTGTTTGTCCTTGAACCTTGAAGCGGAAGTGATAACTGATTTGCAGCTAGGATTCACAAATTAGTTTAATGTTGACAGTGACGGATCCTGGTTTTAGCCATCATTTATTGACCTAAACCTGCTTCATATTGACTTTGGGTCTCCTGGTTACTGTTTGCATTTCATGATAAGTTCACCAGCTAACAGCTGTATTTTACAGCTGGCAATATTTGTTTCAGTTAAACTTTCTGGCTACAAGCTGTGCAGAAATATGAATACAGACCTCTTTGCTCTGCATTCACCATTGAGTCTAACCATCCTAATTTAAGTTCATCTTCATGTGACCTTAGCATGTTTTAAAGCAGGGTCTAACTGATACTGGAGGGAGTTCACTCATCCAGGTTGCTGTCGAAAGCGGTTCAGAAAGGTTTAAGATGTCGCCATACCTGGGTGACTGTGTATGTACTTGAAGAGAAAGTCACAGGAGTGCATTATATACAGCATAATGAATTTGAGAGAATGTTTCTTGTTATCATACATTTTTCAACATGATAACGTACAATCACAACAGAGAACTGCAGCTACTGTGAATTGGACAAAATTAGATTAAAATGTATGATTACAAAGAATGAGCATGTATTATCTACATGTGCAAATGATTTCCCTGTTGCCACTGCACTGTCCTGACTGCTAACATAGTAGCTACAGCCAAACTTCTCATTACAAGTTTCCCTTTCCTGCTATTGTCAACCACACTCTTCCTCTTTTCAAAGATGGAAGCTGGAAAAAGGAAATCAGTGTTCCACTCAAGGTTACAGCACATAATGATGATGGTGATACTCTGTTTTTATCTGGATTAGAGGGCACAAAACAAAACATAGATATGAAAAGTTGAAATATGTCTTTTTTCATATAACAACAGCAACAATATATCCTTGTTGGTTTGACTTGTATGCACCAATTTTGTCAGTGGGATTGCAAATACTAAATGTTGTTGTGGAATTTTTTTGATTTATTGTTGAATAACAACAGCAGTATTCTGATAACAAAGGGAGTTGCTAGTATCCGGTGCTGAATGCATTTGTGTGCATGACTCATTTTTGCCGTTTGACCATTCAACAGCTCCAAGGGATTTTTTTGTTTGTTTTTTTTTTTGTTTTTTTCCTAAAACTGTATTTTGATTCAGTTCAACATTAAAGTTGCTCAAAAGAAACCAACCCTCAGACCTGGCTCCTCTTATACTCTTATTCTAAAACATGTGATGTGGCTTTTCAGTTTTCTATGTATTTACTCTCACTATTTTGAACTTTAGTAAGCTTCATTTTCAGATTTCACATTTACCCACCACAAATGAACTGGTGAAAGAATAAAAATCACATCTCCAACACAAGGAATAATCAAAAACAGACAATAAATTATTTACTCAATGGAAAAAAACTCGAGTACTTAAAGTGGCAGAACTTGAGTTAAAAATCTCTACTTTTTCCAGCTCTGCTTAGCAGACCCATAATGAACTGAAGACAGAAATGTCGGACACATCAGAGCTGGACAGTTTAGTGCCAAGTGTTTACAATTCTGACTATATTGAGACAAAAACTACATATCCACCAAAGCAAGTTTATTCTTTCTTTCATTTGATCATTGACCCTGGGCCCACACTGCCCTCAACATGATACAAGTCATCAGAAGGTCAGTCATTTCTCATAAGCTGGATGACAAGGGAAAATTTTGGTTACTGCATTTCAACAAACTTATCAGACGAGAGAATCTGAAGTGTGGTTATTAGCCTTCCAACATCCATTCAGATGTTTGTGCTTCCTCGTTTTCCTGTGATATGTTCATATTGTTCTTGGATAATACATTTGTTTTAGTCAGGACTCTCACGTTATGGTTTTAACCATTTATTGCAGCAACAAAATGCATCAGTTTGGCTTTGTGGTCCATTCAAGTGCCCAAGGAAGCCATACCTGTGAGCCATCATGCATTATACCAGGGACATGGAGTTGTAAAAAACTAAATGGGATTCAGCCATTATTAATGGTATTAATTGCACCTGTGTTTACCCTGTCAAAATGTCTGCTGTGAAAAAGAGTTGGGCAGATTTTCAGTATGCTGGCAATTACATAAGATCACAGACCCCCAACGTACTAATAAGAATGACAAAGGTGTAAGTTGACAGGTGTAACTGGTGACTGAGAGAGCTATCACAGTCTGTACAAACCCACACAGTCCTTATGAGAGGTCTAATCAGCCAAATTAAGTGAAAACACCTGTGTGGCTCCACCATGGGTGTGATAAACCTTTACAAAATAAGCACAATTGTTACTTATCAATCGCTTGCTAACTACGATTATCTCACAAGATATCCCTAATCTGACAATGTCATTTTAAAGATGCAAATAATACACAATCTGTCAGTTTAAATGTACTTGAAGAGACAAACAGAGATCCACCAACTGAGCACAATATCATGACATTTATAGCCAGAATGTTTGTCATACATATGGATGTATGTATTTCATCACACATAGGGGCATACATGAATGCCAGCATGTGTGTGTCTATATAAAAGCCTGTTGCATTTGTTTGTCTTTACATCTGGATTTAATGAGGGGAGTCCACTGTTGTGCCAGGCAGAGCAGAACGGAGCAGTGGAAAAAATCATCCACACACAGAGAAGAGACTCATGACATGGAACAGCACTCTGATACTGAAGAGGTGTCCATGAGTGTGTCTATGTAGGTGTGTGAGGATGATGGATGGATGGATGGATGGATGGATGGATGGATGGATGGATGAACGGATGGATAGATATCCCCAAAGGGAAATTTCAGTGTTACAGCAGTTATCACATAAATGACAAAAACAACAACACACCACAAAAAACAACACACATAGCTTACAAAAACACACAAAATGAGGTGTGTGTGTGTGTGTGTGTGTGTGTGTGTGTGTGTGTGTGTGTGTGAATTACCAAAAATACATTTAAAAAGTACAATACTAAATAAAAAAATCTATAAAATAAAAATAGAATTCAAAAAAGAATTTTAAACTTTATGGCAAGATATGGCTATTAATGTGCAAATTTAGTCTAAAAATGTCCATTGTGCATTGCCACTCAGCGGAGGAGTCACTGTAGATGGCTATGGCGGTGAACAGTCCTTATTGCAGCAGAGCTGAAGAAGCCTCCGACTGAAGACACTTAGTTTAAGCTAAAGTAAGTGTGCATCACAATTTGTGAAAGTTTTGCTCCCAAACTGACATTTCTGGTCAAATATTTAAATAAAAGTAACATTTTGGATTGTATATCTAATCAGAATCACTTCAAACTCCTGGTGCAATAAATGCAAATGAATATAAGTATCTTTCAAAATATTGATCATACCTTTTGTTCAAAGTGACACTGATGAAATCTATATACATCAACAATGATTTTAACTTATGCTTGAAAATGCCTAATAAGGCAATATGTAGTGTAGGTAATGGGGAGGACAGTTATTTATATCAAAGGACAAAGGACAGATCCCTACAACTGCTCATGTGCATCTTTGAGTTAGACAGTGAACCTCTTACTGCTTAATGTCTTCTTTAGTATAATGTATAGTATTGGCTACCTCTTCATAAATGCAAGATTTTAGATAGAATTAACATCCCTGCATTATGTTTAATGCAGGGATCAAACTAGACATGATGTCAGCCTGAAATGGTCTGATCCATCAGATGTGGGGCGTCATTTCAACCTGTGTAGTGTGTTATATTGGGAGACGATAGATTCTATGATGCTTCACACAGCTCCGAAAGAAAAACGAGCATGTCAGAAATGCTTTTTCATTCTCTCACTTAGTTTAACATCTACAATGCCATGGTATCCCATAGGTCCGGACCCTCCTGCTCGATGTGTAGTCTGATATGTCTCTAGGCCAAGTTACAGCAAGACCGTGATCACCTAATCTGACAAACTGACCAGTCTGAAAGATGAATGTCATTGACCCTGGGCCAACACTGCCCTCAACATGATACAAGTCATCAGAAGGTCAGTCATTTCTCATAAGCTGGATGACAAGGGAAAATTTTGGTTACTGCATTTCAACAAACTTATCAGATGAGAGAATCTGAAGTGTGGTTATTAGCCTTCCAACATCCATTCAGATGTTTGTGCTTCCTCGTTTTCCTGTGATATGTTCATATTTTTCTTGGATAATACATTTGTTTTAGTCAGGACTCTCACGTTATGGTTTTAACCATTTATTGCAGCAACAAAATGCATCAGTTTGGCTTTGTGGTCCATTCAAGTGCCCAAGGAAGCCATACCTGTGAGCCATTATGCATTATACCAGGGACATGGAGTTGTAAAAAACTAAATGGGATTCAGCCATTATTAATGGTATTAATTGCACCTGTGTTTACCCTGTCAAAATGTCTGCTGTGAAAAAGAGTTGGGCAGATTTTCAGTATGCTGGCAATTACATAAGATCACAGACCCCCAACGTCATGCTGTCTGATCACAGCATCAGCCAACACACTAAGCACAGAGAAACATAAAAAAAAAAATCCTTGCAACTTCAGTCATTAGACCTTAATTGAGAGGAAACTTATGTGTCAAATAATGAGATTCCCCTGGTCATTTCAATACCTTATGCATTTAGGTATACATTTAAACTTCATGTACTTGGACAGCTACTTAGCTGGTTGAAGAGCTACTGGAAAGCTAAGGACCATGAAGAAGTGTAAAAGCATCCAAGATGGCACCTGGGCTGGATCCAAATCTGACATCTCGATGTGCTGGAGCGTCACAAGATAGCCAAGTATAATGGATCATCTCTTCACAAAATATTACCGATCCATATTCATACAGACATTACAAATTGGAAAATGAAGATGCTCTGAATTGTTTGGTTTAAATGGAATTTCAATAAATTATATCTGGATTATATTAAGATAAGAGATTTCAAGTGTAACTGAGATTTGTGTGTGGAGAAGCACCTAAAATACGCCATTAAAACCTAACTGTAAAACCAATTTCAACATTTAATTTGTTAATATGTAGTCTAAATCACTTTTTATGCCAAAATCAGAAACCCACTGTGTAAATTCAAATCCTTGCAGCCTGTAGACCTTTATAAAGCAAATCTTTATATCTCCAAACCTAACTTCCCATAGTAATAGATAACATGTAGGCATTCAGCCAGTCTTCAATGAGCTCATCCAATCTGTCACTCAGAGTCAGTCAGCTTTTGAGAGGAAACTTCTCATTCCACACTCACACTCTCTTACATCTATTTGTCCTAATTTTCTCTCCACCCCTCACCATTAACCTTTTACGTAAAGTCATTCCTACTTCCACCACTCATCATCCTCCCATAACTCTCTCCATATAGTAAAAAAATAAATAAATAAATGGCTCGTGCACTCTAGCTAGATAAGAATTCCTCTCCAGAGTTTTGGCAAGCACCAGGAACAGAGTTTAAACAGCCTGTAAATGTCCGAGGCAGGAATGTGAGGCTGCCTTGTATGGTCATAAAAACTGACTGCTGATTCTTTTTTTATACTCACTCATATCTTTTCTCTGTGAGGATCTAGGCTGGTTTTGATACACTTTCACAGAGGAGTAGGAAGGGTGGAGGCATGGAGGAGGAGGAGGAGGAGGAGGAGGAGGAGGAGGTCGTGGTGGTGGTGGAAATAAAGGGGGGTTCCCTGACCACTCCCATCAAGGTTAAGAGAGGGAAGGGTGATGGAAATGAGATATGGAAGATACGTTTCTTCATACTATCACACTTTTTCATCATGTGAAACCTTTGATTTGGTGATTTCCTTCAGCTTAAGGGTAACATTTTTGTTTCTTGACACGCAAACCGTCAGCTGATGAATTTCTTCCAAAACACATACTTGACAAATACATTTAATCAAGCCAAAATCAAGGCTGTTTAAGCTTTCCCATGGCTGCTCAGCCCAAAGCTGGAATTAAGGTTTAGGTTTGCCTAAAAATTAGTCATGCTTCCCCAAACCTTTGTGAGGGCCAAGAAACAACATGTCCACAATCCTGTAAGTCTTGCAAGTCCAAACACTGAATGCTCAAGCTGACCTGAGCATAATGAATCATCAGTATCATATCAGCATTTATAACAGCTAAATTTTGGACCAACATTTTTCATCTGAGTTGCATCACCACATTCAGTGGATTCCCCTGCCGAAGCATACAAGAGTTCTATTTTGGTAAACTCCTTTGGTGACAAGTGAATGCTCTGTATGCCAATAGCAAATCATTTTGATGGTGCTGTCCCTTAAGGGAACGACAGTCCAAAATGGAATGAGCTATTATATTAGCGGTCCAAATGTGTAAGCCTAACTGCGCCACAACAGAGATGCAACATAGTCTACAGTCAGACATGTGACAATAGATGATAAAAAAGCATAATGTCTCCTCACCAAAATCAGCCCTGTGCTAAAACAGTGCAAGGGGTTGCGTTGGTGGGGGCTTGTTGTTTGAGGTACCGGTGAGACAATGAAATACAATCAGGGAAGTCCAATTGGAGCTACAGATTAATGCATTAAAGGTTTATCAGATGCCAAAACACAGCACAGCAGTTTGTAATACTTACAGACAGGATATTTCCAACTGAAAAGTTATCACAGCGGCAACTGTTTTATCTTTCATTGCAATGATCGTGAAGTAAACAGTCAAATATGGCCTTCACGTTACAAGGTAATCCACCTGGATTGTGTGCTTGCATGTATGTGATTGGCCAACACACTGCCTTGCTGGATGACGTTGCACTGTTGCAAAAGTTGAGCCTGGTTCAACTCCCTTCTGCATTAACGAACTGCTCTCGTTTTAAATGAATGAAAAGACTATGTTTTTTCACGCAGAGCTGATGTCTGTTGTGTTGGGTTCTTTCACAGACTACTTTGAGTTTAGCATTCAGACCCTTTCTGTTTTTAACAGTTTGAACAGCATGCTCTGCCTCGCCATTACTCTGGGGGTATTTAGGGCTGCTGGTTACATGGTCAAAGCCATAGTCAACCGCAAACTCCTTCATTTCATGTCAGAACTGTGATAACGGCCCACAGAACATATCTAGAACCACTAGCAAATAGGTATTGCCTATTAGAGTGAAGAGATCTGCACCTAGTTTTTGCCAGGGCCTGTCTGGAAGTTTGGTCGGCATCAGAGGTTTTTTTGCATTTACACTTTCTTTGATGTATTCTCTGCATTTAAGGACTAGCTCACTTATCTGACTGCTTAGTCCAGGCTACTACACTGTCTGACTAGCACGTTCTCTGCACTGTAACACCCACTCGTGACCCTTGTGTATATGTGTGTTTTCTCAAGTACATCATTTCTAATGTTAGCTGGTATAACCAACCTTGTGCTATGCAGGAGAAGTCCATCATGCACACTTAGAACTGCTCTCTCATGTAAATAGTGTCCTTGTAAGTGGCTCTTGTCTGGCCAACCCTTCACACAGTATTTCATGACTTGTGTGCAAACACTGTCAGCACACAGCTGCTCATGAAGCTCAGTCAGGTATCTATAACTTGTTAACTTGTCGGGAGATTGTCCAGCATAGCCTCGATGTAGATATTAGTATCTTCCTTCAGGTCACTGTCAGCTTGTGTAGCACCATCTTTGAGTGGGGAGCAAGAGTGTGTCAGCTGTTGTGAGGCTTTTTCCAGGCATGTGTGTGATTGTGTAGGAGTACTTCATTGGGTGCATCCTGAATCTCTGTATCTGAGGTGGCAGTGAGTCACCTCAGAGACTCACAAGAGGTTTGTGGCCGGTTTCCAGCTCAAAATGTAGTTGAACGATGCTGAACACAAGTCCAAGTCAGTGTTAGTGTTTCCTTTTCCAGTTGAGCATATCACTGCTTTGTGTCTGTCAGCGACCTGGAAGCATAAGCGACTGGTGACCAAATCTCTCCATCCTTTTGTAGCATCAGATATTGTCAGTTGCTTGTTAGGGTTGTACAACCAGACGACCAGTGCAGAGGAGAGCTCATGCTTGAGGGTGCCGGTGGTGACCCTAGCACCACCGGTTGTCTCTTAGTGGTTTGTCTTTTTCAGGCAGATCTGGTATGAACTTCCCTGACTGATTCACCATACCTAGGGAGCTTCTGAGATCACTTATATTTGTTGGCTCTTTCATGTCCTGCACAGCTCTTGTTTTGTCCTGGATCTGGCATCATGCCGTCAGCTAAGATGACGTAACCAAAAAACTTCACCTCTTTGACATATTGAGTGTGACCCCTGCCTTTTCTGCTCACTCCAGGACAGTGTGCACCCTAGCGTCATGCTGCTCCTTTGTAGTACCCCAGATGAGGGTATCGTCCATGTAGCAGACAACACCTTCTAGGCCTGCAGTAACCTCAGTCACCATCCTGTCCTGGAAATGTTCTGGGGCAGAGGTGATACCAAAAGCATCAAGGCAGTTAAAGTGGTAATGTCCAAATGGTGTGATGAAGGTGGTATAGAGAGCTGATTCTTTAGACAGGGGAATTTGCCAGACGCCCATGTTCACATCTAGCTCAGTGAAATATTGTGCCCCTGTGAGCACGGCTATGGTTTAGTCTACAGTGGGGAGGGTGAATGTTTAGGAGAGACATGTCCACACAAATGCGGACTTCCTCTTTGTTCTTTTTCAGGGCTATCACCATGCCACCAAATCCAGTCCATTACTTCTTCCATGTAGCTGATTACCCCTAGATTTTCCATCCTCTCCAACCGCTTCTTCACTTTGCCCATGAGTGGCAATGGCACCCGAATCCATCACAGTTAAGGGTACGTCTTTCATACTGTCTCTTGGCCAGATACTAGCTTGAGTGTCACTGAAGCTGGTCTGCTCAGTATCACCACCTGTAGATCCCTCACTACCAAGATTTTCTCTGTGGTGCTCCTCTGTAACTGACCCCAGGACTGTCAGTTTTGCTCCACTGGGACCATAGAGTGGTTTCTGGGCTTTATCTAGCTTCCCATCTCCGTGTATGACTCTTTTAAACACCTGCATGGGAACAGCTGTAACACTGGCCCCAGTATCTATTTTGAAGGTGACTTTACTGCCTCTTACGTCGATGTCAGCCATCCATGGTTCCTTCACCTCTCCTAGAAGCAGTCCATCCACATCCTCGGCAACCCTTCACTGTGCTGGTTGACCTACATACTTTCCCATAATGTCCTTGTTTACTGCAGTTGTGGCATTCTTCATGCTTAGCTAAGCACTGAAATGCTGGGTGAAAGGGTGATTTACCACATTTTGGGCATGCTTTGTCTTACGCCCTGCTCTGCTCTGTTTTCTTTGCTTTTGTTTGTCCCTGTCTCTGTTCCTTGACTTTGTTTTTATGCTGTTTCCCTCTCTTAATGTGCACTTTATCAGTAACTGCTTTACTAGTGCTCATTTCTCCTCTAAAATCAATCACTTTATTTCCTCTGACTGTTTAGCCATTGTGATAGCTTTCATGACGGTGAGGTCCTTATTGAGTTGCAGCCCCTGTGTGACAGTGATAAATCTTTAAGACCTACTACTAATCTGTTTCTCAAAAGTTCGTCATGTAGATGCCCATACTCACAGTTTTCCACCAGTGATGAATTTTGTTTCAGTAGGCTGCTGTACTTGTGTTGTAGAACTAAGCCAGTTCATATATGGTGTTTGTCTTTGAACAAAATATGTCGAATGCTTTTTTAACTGCATCCTATCGCTGGTGCTGCTCACTCATTAAGTCCAGCCCTCGTAGCATGTCATCACCCTTGTTCCCCATGCAGTACACTACTGTATTTACTTGGTTTCCTTCAGACTTATTGTTCAAAGTACTTGCCAGTCTGAAATGCTCGAATCTCCTAATCCACTTCTCCCACTCCTGTGTTTCCTTGAACAATATCGGCAGCTAAGTTTTCCGTGCGTGACTCACAGTTACACTTCAGCCAAGTAGCAGATCCTGTAAACTGAACCATACTGACCGGGCACTAACTGACTGAATCATGTGCTCACTATGACTGAAAACAGCTCTGGCGTGATATAGGCCACAGTATACTGTTACTTCCTGGTTACATGCTTAAGACAGTATGGACTGTACTTTTATAGCACATTTCTAGTCTTCTGACCACTCAAAGAGCTTTTACACTACATTCCACATTCACCCATTCACACACACACATTCATACACTGAATGGATACAGGGGCTACCAGGCAAGGTCCTACCCTGCCCATCAGAAGGAACTAACCATTCACACACATTCACCTTCATCCCCATACTTCAGGAGCAATATGGGGTTCAAAATGTTGCCCGAGGACACTTCAACACGTGGACTGGAGGAGCCGGGAATGGAACCGCCAATCTTCCGATAAGTGGACGACCTGCTCTACCTCCTGAGCCACAGCCGCCCTATAGTAGTAGTAGTAGTATAGTATAGGTTCAGTCATTGTAAGAGAACTTGAAACACTTATAAAAAACATAAAAAAAATGATTATTGTGGACTAGTTTTTGCATTACTCAGACTGTAACCAGCAAGAAGAACACCTTAGTAAGAATTCAGGACTGAACTGAAACTGCCATTAGCATTCTCATCACAGATGCTGCTTGATATGTTTTCCAAGGTAGTGAAAGAGGGTCACTTGTTTACTTCTTTGCAGCCAATACAGACAGTCCCAGTTCATTCAGTCTTGCTCACCTGGCTCCGCCCGCCTCTATGTTTGTTTTCCCTGCGTTCGAATAAAACAGCTGCCAATATAATTTCCTGCTAACACTTTCATCAGGAAGCACACACACCATGGATGGTAACAGTAGTAAACAGTGTGAAAGAGAAGCAGAAGACCGGGGGCAATTAAACTGAGGTTAGGACTCCAACTATCCCAGTATAAAACAGGCATACAGTGGATAAACAATATGTACACCACATATAGACAAATGAAGGAACACACACACTCCTTCTGTCTTGTTGTCAACCCTCCCACAGATCAGTGAATAGCTGCATCTGTTCCAAGGCCAAGTCTTTTAACCCAGGATATGAGTAGTGTGTGTGTGTGTGTGTGTGTGTGTGTGTGTGTGTGTGTGTGTGTGTGTGTGTGTGTGTGTGTACAGAAGGCCGGGTGGTGAGGAGTGTGTGATGTTTACAGGTCTGCCCAAGATCATTTCTGTGTAACTCTCCTCCTTCTCTGCTTTCTGTCTCTCTTCTTACTATCTCCTCCCTGCACCACACATGCACACACACAATCTTGCTATTGTTATGGGGACTTCCCATCGAGTACATTCATTCCTTAGCCCCTTATCTCAACCATAAGCATCAGAACTACATTCCTTAATCCTTAAACATTAGCCTAACCCTTAACCTAGTCTTTCCTCAATAAAACCTAAAGCCATTCCAAAATATGATTTGTGCATACATACACAGATGCAGTCTTTACACAGGTTTCCATCCAAATGTAGTATGAATTTTATATTATGTTTATATTAGGAGTTGGGTCGTCAAGATAAACAGCTTGTGGCATTAATCTGACCTAAAATGATGATGTAATTAAAATAGCACCAGTCAAACCTCAAGCTGTGAAAAACAACATAGGAAACATGATGGAAATATGGAATTTCTGTTTGTTTCATGGATTAAATACAGTCTCTTCATCACTCCACACAGATCTGATGTATTTTTCTGTATTTTTCTATGATTGATGTAAAGTCACATGCTTCACGTACATCATGATTTATTCTCTAAGTCTGTTTTTTTTTGCATTTTGCTTTCACTGATACACCAACTTTTCTGCCTCAGCCAAGAGTAAAAACTTTTTTTTTGTGATATTTAGAGTTTCCACTGAGCTTTTTTATATGCAAATTGCAAATGAGAATAAAAACAGGTGGATATAAATACACCTATTGACTCAACCTACATGTCCACCCCCCAGACTTTTGGACTAGGCCTTTGTAGATATTGATCATAAACACTGTGACATGTCTGAAGTGCTCATGTCAAGTCTACAAGTGTGTGAGTGGATAAAATGTGCAATGAGACAAGACTTCAGACCTCAATCGTTGCCATGGAAATGTATACATCATTATTGTTGTTACCTTATCACATCCATATTGCTATGAATTATGGGGCAACTCATGAACAAAGTCTGGTGAATTCTGCACCTGAAGCAACTCTGTGGAAGTCTGCAGAAAGTGCACTTGAGGCCCCTTTTTACAGTTGAACTGCAGATGTGAACAGCACTCCGGACTTCACAAGCAAGTGTGCTGAAGTCCAGACACTTGGATTCAGCCATTGAGTTTCACCTAATTAATGTATATCTTCAGTCCTTTAGCCAAATACCACTCTCTGTCTACCGACTTATTGTTTTAAAGGCTTATCCCACCCCAGTACTGCTTTCCATCTAACTCTTTATAGTGTTAAAGGTTTATTCCACCCAAATACTACTTTCTATCTAACTTCTTATACTTTTAAAGGACATAGACACCCATTACGTACTTTACACATTTTACACAATTCACACACTTCACATGCACATGGACCTAGTTTATCAAAATAAAAGTACTTATATCAGCTCTTGTCAGGGCTAAGACCTCAGCTGATGTTTTATATTTATTCCAAGAAAGACAATTAAAGAAACCTCAACTTCATCTCATTAAGCTTAAGCTCATTTAAGTCCTCACTCTAAAGCTCCCATTTGAACTTCTTTCATTGCTTATTCTATATTTTGCATCTTTCATCCCTTTCCCACATTTCCAACTATTCATACTACTTCAGCTACTTTTTCATACATTTACAACTCTTATCTACTGATTCATACTCCATTCAGACCTTAAAATGTTCCACATCTTCCATACGTTAGGAGTTTTATTCTACTTTCATTCATACTTTTTGAAAATATTCAACACAGCTGATTGAGATTTTTTCTAATTTGGCCCAGCCATTTCTCAGTTTTCCAAACCATTCATACTCCTTCAGCGTCTTCATCCAAATTAAAGCCAGTAATCCAGTTTAGCACCAGCCTTTCAGCAGCCAACAGAAAACCTAATTAACTTGAACAGTTTGAACAACAAGTTTTATAAGAGGATGTTTAAATGCTTTGAGGGACTATTTGTAGAGGGGAAATGTGTTTAGGGGAATGCCACATGTTTTTTTTGTTTGTTTGTTTAGGTATTTTAAAGTTTTAAGTCTACGTTTTTTTAATGTTTCTCTATGCTGCGCCCTTCATGGTCAAGACTATACTGAAGCGGGGGACGCATGTGGAAGTATCTGCAACAACCTCCTTGCTTTCATTACTCGCAGCTACGTCCACCCATCCCTCTGTTTGATGAAGTCATCTTCTGACAGCATAAATGGAGCAAAAAAGGAAGCGCGAGAGAGAGATGAAAGACCGATGAACTTTCCTTCAGCCTTCCACACTCTCTCACAAATTCCATGAGCAAACGGCAAAGGTTTGGTGTCAGTGTTGGCCCGGTTCTCACCTTGTCACCTTTGACCCTCGACCACTCCCACTCTCCTAGCCGCCGGCTGGTGCCAAAATCCACACTTCTCCTGTATGTGTGAGTGAACATTTCCATCGACCCCCTTTTGATGAATAGCTGCAGGAAACTCACATACACATGCACTGAGTCAAAGAAAAACAAATGTACAGTAGTTTATTCATTTATCAATGCTTTGCTGGCAGATAGAGAGAAATGTAGACACAGATAAGAAGACATAGATTAAACTCTACCTTATTCAACCCTTGAAGGAAACTCTCAGAGCTGTAATTATTTCATATATCCCTGTGGACCAGCTCATTTCCCTGACATGAGTACAGGGTATAAATTAATGTCTGTGTAAGAGATTAATTTTTCATAATTACATGACTGTTTGCTGAACATTTAATAAATGTTATCCCGAGACATTATCCCATCAAAATGATTGACTACTTTTCTCTGTGACTTCCCGCAAACATTACCGTCTGGGTCTGACTTGTCTTTGTGTTTTTTTTTGGTGCACCAGTCGATACTGAAAGAATGTTTTCATGGGAATGTTGTTATTGCACACTTTGGCTTTTCCTTTCATAGAAATGATCAGGAAAACAAAGATCAGAAGCAAGAAAAATGAGCGAGGATTCTTAAACTTTGACCTGCAGTAAGTGCTGTAGAAGCAGTTGTCATAGCTCATCTTTTCTTGACAGGTATAAAGATCTATGTGGCTTTTTGAGTGGATTCTCCTGTCTACTGCTCTTTATGTGATGAATATGGTTAACCAATGGGAATGCAAACTAATACTCAATCCACACCCTGGTCCAAGCTTAATCTTTGGGGATTTTCATTAGATTTCCCTCAACTATATCTGAATATGATTACAGGGACTTACCAAGTGATGACACCCTATTTGAATTTCTCCATTTTAAGCTATATGCAGGGGGATTTTTTGTTTGTTTGTTTGTTTACGGATTGGTTTAGGTAGCAACATTTTAAGATTTTAATGTCATCACTAAGTTTTACATCATTTTTACATCATAATTTATACTTCACATACAATTCAAATCCAAAGGTCATGCAAAAACTAAACATAAAAGATAAAAATGAACAAAAACAATTAGACTTAAAAGCTGTAGTTCATAGCGACTCCAGATTTCTGAATATGCCAAAGAAGAAAACAAGAAGAGATGACTCGTTGATAATCTCTGATGATTTAGTAAAATGGCTTTTATAAGATAATTTTATCCTCAAGATGTTTTTGGAAAGGGGCCCAGAGCCAGATAAATCACAGAGGGAGTTAAACTGTGAAACTACCACTCTCTGAGGCTGCAGACATTTATCAGCAGCAAAGATTGTGCAGCAGACAAGACTGTTATATATGGAGTCCCATTAGAACGTGGAAATATAGGATTAAACATGGAAGTGTGGAACTAAAGTGCGACATAAAGAAATATGTTTCCTTTTTGTATCTTAAGGAGTACAGAACAAAAGTTTGAGGAATGCAGACTGGATTTCAACCCGCAACCTTTCTGTTAACAAACCTGCTATTCACTAGTTGAGTTCAGGGTTTTATGAGTTCATCTCTCCCACAGAAAAGGATTATTTATTATATATACAGAAATTAATATCAGGATCTCTGGGAAAAATGTTATTAGAGAGTTGTGATAATAAAAAGGTTGTGATAATATTTGGTATAAAAGATGACAGTAACAGTAAATATCAGTCACATCTTCTGCTTTTCATGTCATGCAACAGCAACTACAAACACATATAATACGCAATCAAACTAACTATTAAAATAAGAAAAAATACATAAAACTGACAACTATAGAAACAATTATTATGGAAAATTGCAGTACTGGCATTATTTTCTTGCATCTCTACCATCCAACAAGTCCTCTAAATTTAACAACCAAATAGGTTGTTCGACCATGTGACTCCAGAACAAAACACATGGCAGCGTTTCTTTCTAATCTTGCGCCCCTATCGGCTGTTATCAGCGAGACAGCATCATTTGTCTGCGCTTTCCAAAACAGTTATAAATCACTGTTAAAAAAATAATGATGTTTTATGATGTGATAACACTGTGGTTAAAGTCTGGTTAAGTTTAGTCACAAAAGCACTTGGTTAGGTTTAGGGAAAGATCATGGTTTGGATTAAAATGATCACTTTGTTGATCACTGTTAAGGTTAGAGAAACATATGGTGTGGGTTAAAGTTATTACTTCCTTAGAGTTAGACTTTTGTCGTCATGGCTACAATAATAATTACAGGGATATGGTTAGGGGATGATTGTAGTAACGGTCCTGACTGGAAATGTGACAATTGTTGGAAACAGGAGACAAACAACAGTCTCCACTGCTGGTTTATAACCACCAACCAGCCCTCCTCCTCCCAGTGAGGCATATACATACATCATCTGAACTCTGCCACTGCTCCAGGTCATAATTACTACGGCTGCTAGATGGCATCTGTTCCTCAAATGTAAATATAAGCCAATTTTGTCCAACTAACATTACGATCTACTGTGTCGTTGTTCTTGGGCGGACGGTCTCTTCCCATCACCTGCGCTGATAGATTTGTGATGAGTCCTGCCATTTGTAGGGCTCTAATTTGGAGTATATATATTCTTCTTTAAGGCGAATCAGTGCAGCACTTCTGTTTTTCTCATCTCCCTATCCAAGGCGTAGGCAATTATTTTTCCTGGGCGGGCCACATGAGAAACCAAGATTGTTGCCGGGGGCCAAACAAAATTTGTCATGCCATAACCTCTAATTTTATTACTAGATTAAATTATAGACAACATACTGTGCACTTATTCTTCAGCCCTTAATATATTGAAAATCACTCCAAACAACATCCTAGTAGAATGGTTTGATTTATTGCACTGTGGAACAAAGCCACAACTTAACAACCTTAACCTTAACCTAACCAACATCCTCTCAGCTAGACTCCTCATGTGTGGAAAGTTCTCCTCTTTGAGAGATGAGTAAAATGTCAGTAATGGCACTGATCTGAAGTGCTGTGCCAGTAGTGCATCAGACTGCAAGTTTATGAGTCGTACATCACTAGGGAACACTGTCCACATCGCATGTAAAAGGAGAGGAGATTGTGAGCATTTCAAGTTCCACTGCTTTGAAGTCTTCAAATCGCCTGGAAAACTTACCTTTGCAATGCCTTCAACATGGCTGCATATCTGTTGAGTTGATCAGCAGATGGAGTTTTAGTGTGGAAAGGTGTGTGAGTGTGACTTACGACTTGCATAGCTCAATACAATGTGATAATAGTTTTTGTTCTGGGTCAGTCTCAGTCACTTTAACCTGCATCCTCTTTAAAAGGCCAACATTCTTCACGGTTAAATTAGGACGCCCATCATTCATAACACTGACTAACTTTTCCTACTGTAGTCCTAACTTTTGCATGCATGTATTTACCTCTGCAAATAAAACATTACTGGTTGTTGTCCCTTTCATTGATTAAATGGAAGCCAGTTCTTCCATGATTTCAAAGTCTTAATGGTTATTACTTTCATGGAGATCAGACTGCGTCACAGCTCTTATCCAGGGCCAAGGAGAAGAAGTTGAGATTGTCTTGTCTTCTTCTTCTTTCAGCTGTAGCTGTCTTCTCCAGGCAGAGTATTACCATGGAGTCCACCGAGCACTCTTTGATATGTTCAAAAATAGTTCCAAAATGGAGATTGTGCTGATGTCTGAGACGTTACCTCACCACCAACTGGACGTCATTTCTGGGCGTCACAGCAACATCAAAATATGTCATTACTATCATCAGTAGGCCTATCCAGCTATTCTGCTAAAGTAAATGGGCACATTGTGCATTCTGCAGCTTTAGACATCTTATATGTCCAGATTAACAACTTAATATGTTCTGCTTTCTAAAATGGTCCAACCAACATCCTGTCTGACCGACAATACAAGATATATGCATCATTTTTACAGAAAAACACCAAGTCAATATTGATAAGCAACAGTATTTTATTTGGATAAACAACACAGAAAAGTATGACCATCAAAAGTACAGCTTCTTGTAGACAATCTAACAATTAATTCCATCTAATGCACTTTTCTCCAGTTTCCACTGAGGCGCTGCAGCAGGCTAGTGCTAATGTTAACTCCAGGATACAAACAGCTTGACAATCTTCGTCGGGACTCTGTGAGGAAAACTGAGGCTCTATATCACTGAGCTCTTCATCGACATGAGCGTCACAGAACACACAAGCCAACATAAAGCAACTCTCGTGGTGAACTATGTGTATTCTCACAAGATGGGCTACACTTATAAATCAAACAGGAATGATCAAAAAGAAGATAATTCATCCATGATGAAGATATGTGACTCAATAATAAACCCTTTGTAACCTTTATTAACCCAGATAAAGCCCACTTCATAGCTATACTGTTAAAAACACATAATGCCCAATGACGTTGATTTTATGTGCAGAAGACGTCCCTCTCGGACAATCTGCTCTCAACCAATTAATGAATAAAAATAAAGGTTTTTGTATGAAAAATATGAAAACAAAACACCCATAGATGTGTCGCATAGCGGACAACACCCTGTGACCTTCTGCTCACACCAATTTTTAAACCAAAATTGGACCAGACATGATATTCATTGGAAGGAGAAATTGATACTTACACATGCATATCTGTATTCCAAATATGTGCACATGTCCGCTATTTGACTTGAGTTTCTTGTGCATGTTGCTGTTTTTGGCATCCGACCGGAAACCATTTTTGGCCGGGGACACGACGTCGCCGTCCAAACAATGTTTACTGGGATTCTAAGCATGCCTCTCATGTGTACAAGGTGTCTTATCTATCCATGTAGTGAGCTCTAGCTGTCTGGACCAACCTGCTCTGCATCATCTGTCAGCGCTGTGATGCCAAACACTGGCTTCCTATTGCATAGCTTTCATACTTGGGAGGTGAAGGAAGCGTGTTAGAGCTCACTGGGGTGAAAGCAGGGTTTTATAGTGCTTAGGGGTGCTGATGTAAACCTGAATTTGACCTTTGACCTGTCTACAAAGAGGCAAGATATGGCTAGAAAGTATATTTTAGTTTTAGTACATCAGAAACCAAAAACACTGATGTCAGAGAATGGAAGCCCAAGCCAAATTCTTTGAGAAAATAGAGGGTTAATCATTTAAGCTTTGCTGAGACTTGGCCAGCTTTGATCTTTCTGACAGCATCTTGAGAGTTGTTGTTTTTCTGATAAAGGTGAGACGTATCAAAAGCTTTCTCTTGGCGGCGTTTCATCCCACCTCTCATTCTCTGTGAGTTAGGTAGTCGTCAGGACACATTCAGGCTTGATGGGCAGAACTGAGCTTGTCCCCGTCTTTTCAGTTTTCCCTACTGCATAACTTCCTCAAGGCACTGAGAGCACTGCACACAGACAATGGTTTAACTATTCATTCAGTAATAAAACCGTTGCACAAACAATGGATATAGAGCACACTCAAACTATGTTCAGAGTGCAGCTCTGAATATAGTTTGCTCGGGGATTTCTCTTGAAATCCCACAGCACATTTTTTTTTCCAGCAGCATTTTTAAGGATATTCTTAGATTGCCAATATATCACTATTGATTATTAAAAATGACTGCTGCTACTATGGAACTGTTTGTTTTATTTATAATGGTTGGAATTAAAGGTGATTTCTGTTGTTTTCATCTCCTTGAGCCTTGTTTTTTTTATTGTCCATCTTTTCTATGAGTTGCTTACTAGGTTAATTTTACATGCATGAGTGTTCAATTTACATTTAAGGGGAGATTGAAACTCCTGTCAGTGTGTTCATGATGTGAATAAAGTTATTTTAGAAAACAATCAGGGCTAATACTGAAAACATGTTTCAGTTGTTACTGTCTGTTGACTGTGTTTATAATTACTTCATTTAAAAGGTTGCATAGGTCATATGATTGTAGTACATGTGCATAACAATGCTACTGTGAAAACTGTGAGACAGGCAACCAGCCACTTACATAAAGAGAGAAATCCCTCCTGCTGACACGACTTTCATTAGCCAGAGAAAACTCCAGCATTTTGGGGATCTACAAGTAAATCCCCAGACTCCTTTTACTTCTAAGGATTTGGAAGTAAAAATAGTCACTGCTTTACAAATAATCTCACTATATAAGCTTGAAATTTGTATGAAACAGATTAACCGTTCAGAAAAAGAACATAAGGTTAAGTATCGTTTCTGGTACCTTGTCAGAAGATTACCGCTGTGAGCCATGTGTAAAATTATGCACGTACATCCAAAAACTGGAGACTGCAGATGCAGGGCACATATTCCTGAGGCTGAGTGTTAGTGGTACTTAACTTCAAAAGAATACATTCTTACAACAGGTGTAAGTATAACTATTACAGGCTTATCAAAGTGATAGCGACAAACTCAAATTTTGAGTGTGTGCATCAGCCAGCAAGCTATAAATATTGCTGGCCAGGCTCTCTGTCTGGTGTCTAACCACTTGCCAATATTGCCAATGCTGCAAACGGCTCTAGTTGTGCTTGCATGTGGTTTTACTGTGCAATGATGGACCGTTTGTGTACAATCCCTGTGTTTTCACTGGAGATTTATTTAAAAAGGTAAAGGCCCTAGTTAGAATTAGCTGTGAAATAAAAATAAAGACCAAAACTACACAAATAAGACCCAAATTATAAAAAAAATAATGTGTTTGCCAAAAACAATTGCGTTTTTATATCCTTGATTGCTAAAGCAATTTGCAAGAAATGGTTTCCTCTTTCTAAGTAGATCACACTCAGCTTGACAAGTTGCTTCACGTGTCGATCTGTAGCCCAGATCTGTGTTACGGTGACCCTGGCAGACTCCTGAGCTGACTGGGTCATGTGTTTCCCAACCAGCCGTCCAGACAAACAGACAGCGCTGTGAGGCCCGTTATAACCCCCCGGTGTCCCTGAAAACAGGCGTCTATTGAGCCAACCAACACACTTTCCACAATGTCATGGGCTTATTCATGTCAAAGTGGGGCTCTCCCTCCATGATTGGACTCAATTAAAGTCATTGAGGCATGAAAGCACAGCCCCAGGAGTGTTGAAATCACACGTGTACACATATAGTAGTATAACATGTGTATTAACACGAACAAAGACAAATGCAGCCGTTGTAGAGTTTCCACCTTTTGCAGTATGCTTGCTGTGTTACTGCTGCACTTTGGCTCCATCCCCAAGAGAAATTGCTTGGAAAAATCTGTTTTTTTTTCTCCCTGCAATTGTACAATACACACATTAGTCTGGCAACTGGTGATTCAGAGATACTAGTGTTTTGCACTGGAACATGCAGACTTAGTTCAACACATAGGTCACTGGAAAATTCCTCTTTAATCTCTCTGACTTTTAATAAAAAGGTATTCCCCAGCTGAACTCGTGCATTTAAAACCAAGCAACTCTTACTACACACACACGCGGAATATCCTCAGTACCAAGTTATTTTAACGACCCCCGCCCTGCCACTGAGTTGCCCCCTCCATCCTCCTCCTGTCTCCAGGTGGTACTGAATGTTGAATGTCCTGATTCAGGGATGGTCTTGGCAGATTAGGAATGTCCTAACATATCACTATCAGTAGGTGGACAGCTGTGGTGATGACGAGATGCAGCTGTTGTTTGACAGTGTGTACTAATGAGCTGGTTGCTCTGGTACTTTGCTATGGATACAGTATATTTCTTATGCGGGATGGACTTTCAATGAAATATTTCACACAACACGGGAAAGTGATGGAATGACAGTTTTTAGGTATAGCAGTTCAGTCTTTTCTTTGGACCATTGACTGAAAAACATGGACATAGTGTGTGATACCACTCCTGTGGTGTCAATGGCTGGCTGTGACAAGTGGTTAGTGTGTAGTGTTTATCACGATATTTCATTGAAACCAAAAATTGTGGTATTGCCCATCACTTCTTGTTATTTGAGTAGAGTCAGAAAACTTAAATGTAGGCAAAAGGGTGGAGCCTGTGTGAAGCTGGGGTGGAACAAGAAAGAAGCAAATGTTAGAGGGGAGAGATTTCATATGACTTGTGCAACTGTGAATGTGTAACCCTGAGACAGCTGTGAATTAAATCTGCATTAAAAAAAAATTGGCCACTTGGGGACAGTGGAAACAAGTTGTGAACACAACATTGACATACCATCACCTTTTAAGTTGATAACAGTTGCTTATTTCCAACATTATCATTCATTTGGAGTCATGTTTCTGTCCGCCTGGTGAATGTAAATCCAGTATTCAGTCTCTTTTAGCTCTGTTTTTGCTCTCTACCAACTCCTGAGGGAAATATCTGGCTCTTTAGCTGCTAAATGCTCCACTATGTTCACCAGCTAGTTGCTAACTGTGTCTGTTGTTTTATGCTGAGCAGGTGTACAGTGGGTTTTTTGAGTGTTTTTTCAGTTACAGCAGGAAAATGATGCTGAGAGCGAGGAGAGTGATCCAAAACAATAAAGTTAAGGCCAGACAGCTAAACAATTAGCTGAAAATCCCTATATAGTGCAGGCATTGTCATTTAATACATTGTAATTGTAAAAACTACTGATTATAGTTGATTTAAGCAAATATGTCAACAACCCTAACCCTAACATTTGAAGGCCCTGGAAACAACAGTGAACTGAAAATATGCAAAGAGGAGTTTTCAGTAATTCTGCTTAGTTTCCTTCTGCACAATCAGGAGTACAGCAAGTAACACTGTCACTTGATTAGCACCACCTGCAGAAATTCATCCTCTTCAACAGTAGACCATGGGTCTTTTTTACATGATTTTATGGTGAAAACTTTTGAAATGATGCACATTTTGCACAAAATAGACCTTTAAAAACAACAGTAAGATGCAGCTGGGCTCTTTTTGGTTTTCCAGGTACAGTTTCCACCCTACTTTAGCACGACAAAAGTCAAGAATACGGTATTTAATGGAAAAAAACAACAACTAGTTGAACTCTCTGTGTAAAGGTCCTTATATTTTTCCCACGATGTAAGCTTGTGTGCGTGTGTTAGCTTCACCATTTCTCTTTGAACAAGACACATGAACAGGAGCTTCAGTGTTTCTGTGTGGCTTTTGGAGAATACACTTGGCCCCTCTCGTTGTAATAAATTGTATCTCTTCACAATGCACAGCACCATGGAGCCGTGGAAGGAATTAATGTCTGCAGCTCCTCTTAGTCACTGAGGCCACACATGCTTCTGTCTGTGGTGCTCAGGCCACTCAGACTGTGAACACACTCTGTCACTGTGTGTATGTGTGTGTGTGAGTGTTGTTTGGACTCAAAAGTGGTGAGTAGTGTGTGTCTTTGTTCCTGTTTATGTGTTTGTGCATATATCCTGGGAGAGTTCATGAATCTGTGTGAATGCTTTACTCGCATTGTGTGTCTGTGTGTGTATTTGTGCCACGCCTGACATGCTTCCCACTCAAGATGAAACCAGCAGACTGAAACTGGTAAACGTGTCTTCCATATTATCTCCACTCTATTGTTTCAGCTGTTTTCCTTTCGCCTGAGGACATTCCCTGCATTCCATCACATGAAGTTTGTGTCAGGTACATTTGCTCATCTAACATGGAAAGTTTACACTGTCTGACAGCTGCTCCACTGCCCCCACTAATTAACCTGCAGGGCCTCCTTACATGTGTATAATAGGGTTATCATAATATATCATAGATGCATTACAAAGATCAGTCACAAGACAGATGTTTTTTTGTTTATTTTACCATGTATTTTATTTTTGTATAGTTTTCAGTTGGTTTTTTTGTTTTGTTTTGTTTCTATAGTTAGTTTTCAGTTTGGTTCGGTAGCTAGCAGCTAAAACAACTATTTGATGTTTTGTAGGGATATTCATTGTTCCCAGAAGATGAATCCTACTAACTTTGGTCCTCCCCTGAAGTTTCATCTAGTGCCACCAGGAGGTCACATGTGTCACTTATCCAGTAAAATCTTGACTTCTACAAAGTGCAGTGACACAAAATCTTGTGCAGACATTCATGGTTGCCAGATGATATAATCTAATGACTTTGGTGATCCTTGACTTTTCCTCTAACGCCACTACAAACTATCATTTTGTCCACTTTGTGACCAAATACCTGCAAATATGACAATCCCATCAGCCCCTGCTGTACTTTACCAAATTTTACCATGCTAACGCGCTAAACTAAGATGATGAATTGTGAGCATATTAGCATGCTGAAGTTAGCATTTAGCCCAAAGCACTGTGAGTACAGCCTATATGAGGGCTGAAGTTGTTACCTTGTGATTGGTTTAGTCATAATTGTTACAGTTCACAATGTGAACCAGAATGATCACAACTCATTGCAGTGTCTTAGCTTATGGCTTAATTTATGGTAGTAGAGAGGCAATGCTTTTCATTTCCTATACCCTCCAGTTACGCAAAAGAAAAAGCAGGCATTTCCCGGCAATGGAAACCTCCAAATTACCACCAGAAGTTTGATCATTAGCTCGGGAGCAACATTTGGTGAATAAGCAGGTCAACTGGGGACAGTAGGCCACACTTTGATCATAAGAAGATAACAAGATTATTTCAGTAAGTGAATTAATTAGAAACCAAGGCCGATCTGGGCCTAGTGCCAGCTACCCCTCTAATAAGGGGGGGAGAGGGAGAGAGGACCTAGACCACGTGTGATTACACCCACATGTGGTGCTGGCATATCATAGAGTGCCTACAAACTGTTTTCAACCGGTGTTTATCCAGGGAAAATTCACTGTGTACTGTTAGCTCCTATAGCCCTATCCCTTTTCATTATAGTCATACAACTGTGAGTATTCATACCTGCCAGCTGCACACTACAACACATTACACCTAGATTTTGACAAAAAAAAAAAGTTTCCAGCTAGAAAATTGCATGTTTTACAACCTGATTTCTTATATTTTCAATTTTGGTCATCAGTCCTATCAGTTATAATAACATTTTACTCAAAAATGTAACATCTAGGAAGTGGTGGCATACAAAGACAAACTGAATAAACCCCACAGATTTGGAAGTTATTTGGAAGAGAAAACTGCAATGTGTTTGTTGTAAGCGTCCTCTAGATTTTGCAGATTGACCCTCTGGTTCAACTTTGATCTACCGTACTTACCATACTTGTGTGGAAACACTTTTTTCTATGCAATTAGCAACCAGCATTTCAGCATTTCACTTTGTGATGCACTTTCAGATAAGTGTTTACTGTAAGAGGTAAAGTGTCTTGCTAAAAGGCACCTTGACGGTAGCAGCTGAGCCTTACTCATTCATTTTAGACACAACAATTTACTCATCAGGAATTCAAACTTGCAACCATGTGTTCCAAGGAAACTGTCCTCCCAAGAAAAAACGACAGCCTCAGTCATTTCAGCAATGTCCAATAATAACATATATGTGCTTGAGTGGCCGTAGGAGTTAGGAATCTTGTTTTCTGTGAGTCCACAGATGGAGGAGGTCTCGTTGGACTTTAATGCTTCCTGATTCTTACCATCAGTCAATTTTGGTTTTGTTTAACTATGACCACAAACCCAAACCATGACCTCTCCCGAACCCTAAGGAAGTCGTGTTTGTGCCTAAACCTAACCAAACCTTAACCATAGCTGTTGTTGTAACAGTTGTTTGCTTTGGAAGACACTAACAAATCATATCATTCTGCCAATAGGCGTGTCAGATCAGAAAACCAAAAGATGTATTTTGTCATTTTGTCAGTTTCTTGAATCTTTTTGACACCCAATTAGTTTCCTTTTTAGTGAAAAACATAAAATGATTAGATTTACTTACTATGAAGGAACCAAGCAGACTTGGTAGGTGTTGGTCTCAAACCAAAAGGTCCATCTAAGCATTGATTCAACAAAACTCTTTCAGAGGAAATCCTTGCAAGGCTTCAGCTATGTCAATAGGGCACATATTTTTCTGTGATGACTGTTTTCAGGCACAAGGCAGGCCTTTCCAATCACACCAAACCATTCTTAGCAACCCATGACACAGCTTCCTCTGTCAGCGCAAAGGAAAAAGTTCACTGTGTAGAGTATACCCTCTGGGATCATTTCCCCTACCGTATTCTGATCTTTTCCCCTCCTGGTTAAGTTGTTAAGAGAATCCATTGGGGGAGTCCTTGACAAGCCTCTCTACTGTACACCTCCTCGCCTCCTCCTCCTCCCCCCGTATGGTGACAATACACGTAAGCAGCCAGCTGAGGCCTATTTGAGTAACAAGAGAACACTCTCTGGGGTATCATTTTCACATCCTAGCGCTCCAAAACATGCCGTCATATCCTCGCCGCTACCAGGCCGGCATACAATACTCTGACACGGGACATTGTGAGCCAGAGGATGAGGGTGTGTGCGTTCATGACCGGGCTCATGGACAGATTTACACACATTAACCGAAGCCCCATTAGCGGAGCAACATTCCTCAAACAGGCTGAGGAAATCCCTGCTCCCAACCTGTACGTGTCCAAACACACAAAATATATTCCATCACCCAGCTCGCTCATCCATCTGGACTGCACCACGTGGCCACAGGGGTGTCCTCAAATGTGTAGGGATGGTGACGTCCTCATTTGTTGATCCACTATGTGGTCTTTTTTTCCATGGGTTTTCCCTCCTTTGGGCTCTTACATTTACTGTCTACCATGTGGTTCAGTTGAAGTCCATTGTGTGTATGTGAAAGAGTGTGGGAGGCCTCATGAATGCTTATGTTTGTATATTTCAGCATGTGTGTATGTGTGAGTATGTGTGGTTGTGTGTGTGTGCGTGCATATTTACAGTATGCCTGTGTCCGGGAGTGTGTGGTGAGAGGCTTTGGAAGGAATTTCATGGGATGATAGGGTTTCCCTGTCAGGCTTTTGACAAACTCCCCTGCTTCCTATGGAATTCCCTCACATGTGGCAGATGACATTGCTAGTCATTCCCGCCTCTTGCCTTTTTTCCTGTTGAGTTCGTGTTATTCAAACATTTAGATTTTTTTTCCTGGAGTGTCCTTCAGATGATCTGACTCATTACTTATGAAAACAAATATTTAAAAAAAAAACGATAATTACATATCAAAGTATGTCAATGACACACCCTTTTCATTCTGTTTAAGAAATCTAAACAGTTGGTCTCATGAAACCCTGATACTGGCGAATGATCATCTTTAACCGTCCAACACAAATACCTATGTCTTTGATTAAAACTTTTAATATGTTTCAGGTGGTTCATATGTCATGTTTCACAAAGCTGCACCTCCCTTTGTGCTTTAAAGAAAGTGTCATCTTTCTGTTGCACTAAACCAACTTTTGTTTTACTGTAACGCACAGATTTATTGTGAGGCCGATTAATTAACTTAATTTACTAACATAGATGCATAGTCCTACCATACATACAGTCCTGCACTGTCTTCCAATGTGCATCGTGAAATATTCTAATTTTTTGGCACTTTTTTAAATTTTTGGCTCATAATTTAAAATGCAGTGTAGATGCTGATAGAGGCTGTCAAATGTGTCTGTGATGGTTTCATTTATTTCACTAATGGATTTGGACTGCTGGAGCCTCATATTAGCTCCACATAACTTTTAAATACATTTTTGCACAAGAACTGTGGATTTTGTCCCCCATCGCTTACATTGTAAGTTGCATTTTGATGGCCGGTATGAACAGGAGGAATGATTTCAGCAAGCAAAACCTCCTTCAGTGTCCATATGGGCACCTGACTGTTGTTTTAAGACAGACTTGAATAACTGTGAACCTACCTGCTTCTGGTTTTCAACCTGGAATAGCAGCTTTTCTGGGAATATTGTCAGATTGAAACAGACTGTGTTGGATGTTTTTCAGACAAATATCTCATTGTAAAATATAAACCTGCAAGATTTGGGCTTTCTCTACAAGAAGAACATGCCACTAAATTAAATTTAGAATCCATTCCAGAAAGTCAAATAGGTCCTTGGACTGCAGTTTACAAACCGCTGCTCTGCAACCCATCTCTCACTGTTTTACAACTGTCACACCTTTTTTCCGACAAACATTTCTCATTTTGGAATCATGCTCTGTTAAAAATACCACTCAAGCCAGTTTGAATCATAAAAAGCCTGCAAACTATAAAACATAGTGAAGCTTGTTATTTACTCTTTCTCTGTGGAACTTTTTTTTTTCCTCTAATGCCTTAATTTGGATTGAAACGCTTCCCATCGGTGTGTAATCATCATGTTGTCCAAGAGCCCAGTACAGTAAAACAGTATCCCAACCCGTCCTGCATCCAAACCCACAGGAACAGCAGGGGGTGGGGAGAGCCAGTCATCCCTCAGTTATGTAACCACTGTCATGGCAACCCAGTGTTGTCATAGCAACCCGCTGCCAACAAGCTACAACTGGAGGAAAAAGGGGAGACACCAATGTTGACAGAAAAGGAGCTTGGAGGGGGTGTTCGTGGCAGGGCAGGACGTACGTCAGCTGCAGAGTATTCTGGCTCGCTGCATTGTGGTTTTACAGTGAGTGTGTCAGGAACTATGTGTGTACGTGAGCTTGTGTGTATGTGTGAACGTGAGCTTGTGTGCAAGTCACTCACTAAGTGAGTCCGTTTATTTCTGAGTGAATTAGCAAAGTTTTTGTTTGTCTGTTTGTGTCTGTGGCTGCCCATGTGTCTTTGCCTATGTGTGTTTTTTTATAGAGAATGTGTGTATATGTGCACACGTTTTTAGACTTGAAACACATGTGTTGTCCTCGTGTCTGCATTTGTGTGAGAGATTTTCAAAAAGCCAAGTGTGGGCCAATGTATTTCTGGCGTGGTTAAAGAGGAAGCCCAGTTGGAGTAGTGAGAGATGAGAAGCAGATTAACGGGCACTTCTATCTTCACTGCAGCCCTCCCTGCTTATAGTGAAATTAATTGTGTGTCAAACAATGTGTGTCTTTATACCTTCAACCCATGATGCTGGTGCACTCCTATTCTGTTTACCTTAACTAACAATCCCCAAGATTAAGACTCGGAAACTAGACGAAACGAAAAGAGGAAATCAGTTGAATCAAAGTCAACGCAAAAGTCACTTTCATTTTTTTTTATCAGTAAATCAGTTGTTGTTGTACAAGTTATAATAGCAACAGGAATTGTTTTGTGTTTCCAGGGCTCTGAAAGTGAACATGTTTTTCTGCATGGACCATTTTAGGTGACTTTGAGGGACTTGACCAATTAGGAGCCAAGATTACAAGTAAAGGAAAACTTTCAAATATCGATTTACTGCTACAATGGTAAAAATATGTAGTCCTGGCGGTAGTGTTGCTATGTGCTTGCTATCAAACACTGCACTCTGTATAAAGTGAACCCTCTGTCACACACTGCCCTTTGTTTCTCACTATGTTTAAGAGTATCTGGTATTAGTGTGCGCACATACACACACACACTGAGAGAACACACACACTGCATTGGCCAGTCACACAGAGAGGAAGAAGGGAACTCTGTTATTCAAAGGCAAGACTGAGTCACCAGCACAGAGGAACAGCAGAGGAAAGACGCAATTCTTCTTTCACTGCAGAGGACCAGGAAAAAGAAGGTTTAGGGAGAGGGTGAAGGAGATGAGAGACAGAGCTGGGCTGTTAATAGAGAGAAACTGAGGGAGAAATTAATAAATAGCATGATGACAGCGTAGAGAGAAAAAGAGAGAGAATGGGAGCCGAGAAAGAAGCAATAAAAAGTTACATTTGCACTGATCTGGTTGAATTTGTAAAAGGCTTATTTTTCACTCTATGTAGGCGCTGGTTGTTTTTCTCAAATTAAAATTGAGCTTTTTGAAAATGGTCTGCAGAGTGGATAAATCTCAAAATGAAATGTAGATGAAAAGTCACACTATGTACCAACAGCAAAGTCTTGACAGTGCTGACCTTTGAGGGAACGGAGAACCAGAGAGTCTAAAACTGAGCAAGCTATCATGGCTTATGTCACTTTTATCCAACCCTCCACAAAAGAGGCATGCATGGTTTACAGACAGGAATCGATGGTATAAATACGGTTCTTGAATCTGAGAGATATTGTGACTGACTGGTGCTGAGATGTGCCTGGCTGGCTAGCGTGTTAGCTATCAGCTCGTCAGCCACAGCAGTTCACCAACTCTAGCGCTGCCTATTTCACAAGGACATGTGGATGAACTTCGCCATGCCACTTTCTGGTGTGACCGGGGCTGTAGAAGAACAGAGGAAAAGGGGAGAGAGAGGGATGGAAGGGATGGGGAGAAAGAACAAGAGACAAGCATGAGGTAGAGTGACAAGGAGCAAAGAAGAGAAAAAGAAAGGGACACACCACCAACATGAAGATTCTCAGTCATCCAGGTCATGATACTTGATACTTGAAGATGTTTTGCTTCTCATCCAAGGGGCTTCTTCAGTTTTAACTGGTAGGGAGTTCCAGGTATTTAACCGTTGTGGGGTTGTTATCAAAGTCATTGATACCACTTGGTTCGTTAGTGTTTTTAGCTGTTGTAACGACAGTGGTTAGAGTCGTTGGAATCACCTGAGGCCGAGTATAAAGGACAGTTGTTGGAGTTGTCACATGAGGCCAAATGTGATTGGTTGTTAAGTCTCCTGGGGAGGGATGACAGGACATTGTAGGTGGGGGGATAAGTGTTGTTGTAGACGATCCGTCATTAAACCGCCTTCGCTTTTTTACACTGAACCAAACAAAGCCGGCATAATGCTGCCCCCGTGTATGCTTTTATATAGCATGCTGGCGTTCTAGATTCAGAGGCGTGACCATTGACTGTATATAAATATGGACGATGCGTCCCCACTTCCTACCACTTTGCAAAAGTGAAGCCAAAATATCTCCTGCCATCTAGCTGCCATCTTGCTTTGGAGCCAGAATCTGCACTGTAGAGTCGGGCGGCAAGATGATGACCTGCGGGACATGCCCCCTCAGCCGTCCCATCACCTGACGGAGGTTTGAGAGTAGCTGTCACAGCTGTCAATCATGATGCCACACCCCCTTTTTATATTGTCAAATACCTAATTAAAAACAAACTTTTCATAAATATGAGCACTTGGACAAACAGCGTCGTGATGAGAACTACCTAAAATGACAGAAACCATCTTTACTACTATTTTTTAGTTCGGTTCATGTCCCATCTGCTAACATTTATGTCCTACACTGCACCCAGCCACCAGGGGGCGATATTTTGACTTCACTTTTGGGGTGCTGCCATGGCGTCCATATTTATATACAGTCGGTGTGGCGTGTGGCATGACGTATACATCGTCATCTCCTTGCCAGCTCCCCGTCTCGCTGTGCCGGCTGATGTCGATCAGTCTTTGTTACTACCAGCTTCTTGGCAGCGCAACCTCACCCCCCCCCCACTCAGTGTCCGTACCTTGTAAACAGAGCAGCAAGGTGGAATTAAGGCGCAGCATTCCCGCCTTGAACAGGCTGTGTAAAATTGTCTATAGATAGCTTCCTTCACTCCTCTTTCAAACCATTTGTCTTCCCTATCCAAAATATTCACGTTGTTGTCCTCTAAAGACCACCAACATGTTACCTTCCCTTCTCTCGTTCATTTAAGCGTCTAAATTTTCCCACACTATGTCCTGATAACAGAGACACCCAGACTGATTACACTGGCAGCCAGTGTGTGCATCCTCTCTCTTTCACTCTCTTTCTGTGTGTGTGCGTGTGTTTGTGTGTGTTTTATTATTGTATCCAAGGCAGAGCAGCCGTCTCTAAGTTTCCATCCTCCTCCTCCTCCTCCTCCTCCTCCTCCTCCTCCTTCTTTGGAGCGGCAATTTCCTGAACCGAGGCCAGGAAACTCTGCGTCGGTCGGTTGGGCTGAGAGGCAGAGAGGATTGTGGGAATAAGGGGAAGAGGGGCGAGAGAGGGGAGGGGGAGGGCGGGGAGGTGGGTTGGGTGGGAGTCTTTATATAGACACTACTATGCACCTACCCCTCGGTCTGCTGATGTTAGTGGCTAAACGCTAACAGGGCATGTAAAGACGGAAAGAGAAATTTGTTATAAAAAAAAAAGAAGTTGAGGGGAAGGAAATAAAGAGTGAGTCTGTGATAAGCACCAAGTGAGTGAGAAATGGACATGAAGCGATAGAAATGGAGAAGTGACAGGGTGAAGAGCAAAGCAATGAGGTTTAAAAATGACAGAAGAACAAAACAACTGTGGAGACAGACTGACAGTTAATGGAGCACAGACTGACAGGCTGCACAGAGAAAAACATGGAGGGCCATTAGTGTCTGTCAAACGTGCATGGGTGAATGAGCCCACCTGACCTGCCTACACCCACGGCATTAGCAGAATGAGCAGATTTGATTTGACCACTCACATAAATGTAAAACCACAAAGGTTTAAGGGAATCTTTTGCACTTATTTTGTGTCAGCTCAAGAACTTGTTTTGTTTTGTGTAAATTAACAAGCTTAAATGACTCTACCAGTTCTACCAGTCTTTAGTCTTTACCCCTTAGTTCATATCACACAGTATGTACAGTAGCTCTTAGACCAAGAATTGGGCTTGTGCCAATTTAAGAGTTAACCTTCAAGAACCCTTTGCAGGTTTGTTTGGTCTGTTTTATGCTTGCTGCCATGTTTCTGTTGCAAAGTTTCATAGATGTAGCAGGGCAGCTATTAGGGGTGTGCCCGAATACAAATATGTTATTTGGCGAAGCACAAATAGTGGGTTTTTTTACGAGTATTTGTTTCATGCAAATATTTTAAAAAATGATTTGTTTTCGGGAAGAAAAAAAAACCATGTCAAATACCAGCGCGCAGGTCTGTTACATCTCAGTCTCTCTCCTCAGCTCTGCTGTTAAGTCTATCAGCAGGTCTCAACGAGGGGAGTCACATCCACCTGCTACATGACGCACATTTCCTAATTTGGACATCACTCCCAGAGTTGGGGGTGTTCACTAGAGATAAAGCTGAACTACTGACACACGCAAAGTGCTCCCAAGGGACTCTCCATAACCTGCTGTTCCCTTTCTCCTTTCCACAAAGTTAGGTTGTAAAAACAAGCAATAAATGAAAAGTGCAAAGTAATAATCGCCTTTGAAGTTCCTCCCCACACGTTACACGCTGTGCTGTCTCTGTGTTATGGGTATATAAATAGGTAGAGGTCTGTCTGCAATGAGGTGATCAGTAAGGTTTTAGCTTAGTAGTCAGCGCAGTCGTCTATGATCTGGGAGACCCCAGTTCAAGACCTGGTGTGGGGACCTCCTTCGTAAGGTAGTTTATCCACAAATACTTTAATTTTCTAAAATTAAAAGCATGATAAAAACAACAGGATTTTTAAACCTCTTACCACTTTTATTCGAATACAAATACAAATAATTTTTCTGCCTCAACAAATACAGATACAAATACAAATACTGGGCCCTCTGCACATTCCTTTAGCCAATTTTAGCAAGTATCACTATACCCTATCCTGCCAAAGTGTCCTTTAGCAAGACCCCTTCTAGCTGCAGGGCTGTTGTTCCACAGCCTGACTTCTGACCTGAGTTTTCCTACAGTGATTACATTAAAATTACATTCAGAGAGTCCAACCGGGGGCCTGAGGGGCCGAGATAACGCCTCTAATTTCATGTTCAGCTGCACAAAGAAAACAAATCTCGCACTTCCTGGTTCTTATTAATTAGCCTTAGCTTGACCACTAGAGTTGCTTATCCAAGATTTTATGGCTGATGTGCACACAAATACACGCACATTCAACTACACACTGCTCCCTCTTCCCATTCCCTCGTTATCTGCCTTACACTACTTCCTGAGTGGAATGTTGAGGAAGGCTTGTCTCGCTCTGGCACGATGTTGACATCGCTGGCACAACGAGATACTGTTTGTGTGTGTGTGTGTGTGTGTGTGTGTGTGTGTGTGTGTGTGTGTGTGTGTTTGTGTGTGTTTCTGTTTGAGGGTGAGACAGATTGAAAGAGAATAGGTGAGATTCCTATGGCGTGAGCTCATCTGAGGTGCAGAGAGTTTTATGTAATCTTAGAAACTGAACCTCCTTACTGAAGTGTAGCGTCTGAAGTCTGTAATGTTTGCCATGTAAAATTACAATACTGAGTTGATCATTATGACGGTAAAGTTGACCTATAAGAGAGAGATACAAATCTCTGTTCATGTTGTGTTACTATGGAATATGTGTTTTAAACTTTAAATTCATTTTCAAATCCTGTATTATCTATTTAGGAAAGTAAATCATCTTTTAGAGCATCAATCAATCAAACTGGACTGTTTAGTTACTCCATAGCCATGGAAAACACTTGTTTCTGATTGGCTGGTAGGTGTGCGAACAGGACACCTGAAGCTGCAAGTAACCATAGCAACAATACTTCTGCTTAATTCCACTTTACATATTGAAAAGTTGTGGTTGTGGTTGCCAAGATAGCACTTCTGCTAGCGAGCTATAGTAGCTTGTTTACTACTGCCTGAACATGGTGCGAGCCGGTCAAAGATGTAAGATGTGTTACCTCATAAACCAAACCGACTACAGGTTTGCCATTGTTGATTTGATGAGTTTTTAATAAAAAATGTTACAATGGACAAATTATAGTTGGAAATAATCATTAAAAATGACATTTATTGTGTTTTTTCTACATTGGCATGTGTTTACTTTACTCTGAACAGATGGTTGGTGGAAGTCTTGCTGGGCGACAGACTGACAGACACATTAAAGAATTTGATGGACAATTCTTTCAATAGAACAATGATACATAAATTGTAAAGTTATACTGAAGGGATCGTTAAATGTTTTCCAAATCTGATAAATTAAATGTCATGTTAAACCTGCAGCACAGAACTTTTACATATAAATGAACATCCATTTCATTCAAGCCCTTGCCAAACAAGTTCACATAGTGCCGATTAAGCCTATCACCGCCAGATAAATCTCTCTGTATTTCACAACATACAGAGTTTTTAAATCTCATGTTGGGGGCGACATTCCCATGCTGGCCGTTTGGCCGTTAATCGTGCAGCTCTTCTAGACTCTCCAAATCTTACAAGACTGACTGGATCAAATTCTGATCGTGAAACAAGTCATTTCACAGGGGTGGTGTGGTGCTCAAAACTGTTTAACCACCGTTTTACAGCCACAAATGTAGGTTACAGCCAGTGGGGTACAGGCCATCGTACTATCAAAAAATAGGTTTTTATATCCGTTTTTACTGACCCTCTCTCTATTTGCCTGTCATTTGGGGTGTCACAGCTGAACGCCACCATTTACTCTCGCTGCCAGAGGGGGGAGACAAAAGTCCCACACTCCAGCTTTAATATTCATACCATAAATATGTATTATTTTGGAAGGAGGTTAGCTGCCACATGTGTTTAGCTTGTTTCTCATTATTTAAACATTTGTAAATGTTTTGCATTGTACCAATCACAATTTATCCAAACTAAATAGAGGAGAAAGACAAACAGCAGGTTGATTAACATACGTGTTATCTTGTCGCTTGCATACCTTATGTTACAGTACAACTACACAAGCAAGCAAGGCTACTGAAAACTAGCCTGCTAGCGCTTTCAACTGTCTCTGTTGGTCACATGATCTCCTAGCAGGTTGTAGCTGTCTATTGAGTCTCCCACATCATCATTTCCCGCTTATTGTCCGGTTACAAGCGGCTGAAAAATGAAGCCAATGCGAAAGTGCCAAAAACTGCAGTTCCTTGAATGACCACTTGAGGCTCTAAAAGCGAGTCAATCCCCATAGACCCCCATGTTAAAATGCCAAAACATGTTTACAGCCTGGTACAAAAAATGGTTTTGGTCTCTATAGCTAATTTCCCCTTTCATTACAACTGTACGGGGGGTGAATTTTTTTATAACTCACCCATTTAAATTTTATTAAGCCATAAAGTTATGCATAATGAAGGACATGGATGCTTTGAGTGACAGGTCCGCCAGCCGCTAGGTGGCTTGTTTCAGCCATTCGGCCCGCCTCTTTGCCCATTTTTGATTGGCCGGGAGTTGGGCAAAGTCACGTGCTGCCAAGATGGCGACGGCCACTTTGAGTTTCAAAACCGCTCTTCAGAAACCAACGGGTGACGTCACGGTAACCACGTCCATATTTTTAAACAGTCTATGTCCAGTTACCAGGACTTAATGGACACAAGCCACCCAATCATATTCAAGGATTGGACCTAACAGTGAGTTAAACTGACTATAAACTTTGAGAAATCAAGAATTTGAACATAGCCAACCTTTTTTTTTTTCACCAAGGTACCATATAGCATGAGTACAATAATACACTTACACTTACAAATGTCATTCCTTTGCATTGTGATGTTTGCCATCTAGTCATTTTATCAGGTAACCTTTATATATATATATCATCACTTACTTCAATTATTTTAAAAGTGCTGTGATATTAACTGTGATTTCGGTGATCAGTTTCACATCAGGGAGATCCCACTCACTCTTGCTGGCTCTCTGATTATGCTCAAGGGGGCAGCAGGGCGAGTCTTGTCTCGTATCCAGAATGTCTGAAGTTCAATCCCAAATAGTTCTGTATGGGATTTTATGAGTAACACAGTTTGCTTTTATTAAGTACTATGTCTATTGGGAGTGATTCAGCCGGAACATGACAAGAACGATAGCCAGAGGCTCAAAATGCCATGAGAAATTGAACAGATTTGAAATTATACAAATAAGGTTAGGATTGCAGTATGAGAACTAATCACATACAGGCAAGGCAGGTTTCATTAACAGTATTAAATGTCCAGTCTGTGGTCATCATCACTCAAGTGAACTTTTGATGTGAGCTTAGAGAACAGAAACAGACATTCAGAAACACCCAAAATAATTCGTCCTTTGGGCTGAAGTGCTTAACACGCTGAAGAAAAACATCAATTTACATGACAAATTTAAGTTGGACAGTTTTCTAAATTTAATAGAAGTCTTTGGATGTTAACCAATGTGTTTTTGCCTCGTGTGCCCAGAGAATGATAGATTGTGTTTCTTCTCCCAGCTTTGTTTGATCCCATGAGGAGCCCAGATTTTTTTCCCCTCTCTCTCTCTCTCTCTCTCTCTCTCGGTCTTGACCTTTTGGGTTAAAACTGAAACTTCATTTGAGACAAGTGCAGACATTTACTCTAAAAATAGCTGACACTCGAAATAAACACTCTCACACACAATTTGAAGTAAAATATCATGTGCAACATGTCTGCTGGAGTTCATTTTCATATGACGAAGGCATAAAGAATGTCTTCTATAAAAGGAACTGAATGTTTTAGTTTGCTGCCATTTTACATCTGCTTGTTGGAATGCAATAATCCTTTTGAATAATGACTCTCTGACCGTTTAACAAAACACTGAGTAGAGACAATTAGACGTAAGAAGAGTGCTAATGTGTTTATGATGGCTGTTTATGCAGATACATCACATCATTGAGATATATCATTTGATTGTGAAAATTATTTTTCCATTTTTGGGAAGATGTTATTCCGCTCATTCGTATAAATAAAAGTTTTCAAATAAAGGTTTTCAGCAAAGATTCAGAGAAACTGACTCCTGGCTTTAATTTACACAAGTGCACACATAAAACCACACAAAATGACAACATGCATAAACACTCATATGTACAAATTGCAGTAAAGCGCTACTTGTGTCAGGACAAATGGCTGCACCTAATCAGTCTGACAGTTTCCGCGTGTCAGCGACATTACACAGCGTGGCAGCGCTGCATTGGAGCACCGGAGCATAGTCTAAAGACAAACAAAATGGACAAACTGTACTGTATGGGGAGAAGCTGTCAGTCAAACAGAGCCTGGATGAGGAGCGGTAAACAGGAGAGGGAAAACTTAATTTGCATCATACCGTTCATACACTATGACATGCAACGTGCTTTACTTACAGAAATACAATTTATCTAAATAGGCTTGAACATGCCAGAAAGAAATTAGTCCTGTGGCTCAGAGGAATAAGATATATCAGGCTTTTGATACACAGTAAGATCAATTCAATGAGTTTTGCCAGTAATAAGAAACATATAGTTAGCGATGTGGTTTAACCATCACAACTACATGCCTAACCCCAACCTGACCCTAACCTAAACCTGATTCTAACCTTAACCCTAAAGCCATGACTTACTCAGTATCAAGGTGTAAAACTCAGACTAGTGCTCACAAATGGAGTGTATATACACACACAAACACAAACATACACACGGATAAATTTTAATTTATTCAAAACAGGTTAGAGTCTCTCTGTCTGTCCTTCTCTTACTAATGACTCTACTTTTTCATTTCTCCACTAGAGGCACTGTTTACATCACTTATAAACCCCTGAGAGTAATTATGTCTGTGTCTCCCAGTAAATGCAGAAGATGTGATGGGGAATCATTTCACACTATAACCATATACATATAAAAGTATGCAGTACAGTATTATGTTATGTATTTATTTATTTATTTATTTACAGGACAATAAATGCTGGTTCCAAAACAATATCTCTCTCTCTCTTTTTGGGTGTAATTGTTTGATTGACAGGTGTCACACCACATGGATTTTCTGGCTCTGGTGAGTGGAAAGCCAAACAGCAAGCTCCACACATCTGTTCAAATCTGCATATGACATCAGAGTGTTGATTTTTACTGTACTTTTGATTGTGATTATTGATGATTATACAAAAATGATTTCTCTAAACCAATGGCTGTCTGACGTTCTTCTTGTGAATCTTGTGAATTTCCCAGTTCACACAGCATATAAACATCAGCCTTCAGTGTGGTTATTTTCTTTAAAATCCCCATCTGTGTTAATGACCCTACCATATCTGCCACACCCAACTTTATTTTCCTTCTTTCCTTTAGTCTCTCATTCTGTTTGTCAGCATGTCTCCACCAACCTGTCGGCACAGTTCTGCCAAATTACCCTTGTCTTCAGGCAATGATTTTTCCACTTATAAGACTCAACTACTGTGTCATACTTTCATTCAAAACCAACGATACGTGCCGAAACAACAAAGTGGTGTCCCACAATTTCCAACTGAGGTTTTGTGAGACAGGAAAGCTGCAAAAACTTTTAAATCTCCCCTGGGCTCAACCCTCATCCTTTTATCTGTCTTCATATAACATTTCTCTCTCCAGTTATTGTTAGTGTGTCGTGTCTCTGACCGCTGACTGTCAGACTCATTAAAGTGTCTCCGCTAATGCCAGAAATGTAAAATACAGAGCAAAGTGTCATCACAGTCATCATTTCTTTTGACTCTGTGCAGAAAAGTCACTTAATTATGGAAGCATATTTATGCCAGAAAAAGAAGAGATGTTTAAAATGATCAGTATTGTCCAAAAACGTTGGGTTTATCAGTGAAAATTACTGGACAGTGAGTCAAAAGTTTGGCATATTATTTAAAAATTTTGACTTAACATGATTATTTTTATTTTTGGTGTTTCTAACAACTTTTTCTTTTTTTTTTTTGGCTGGCGGGAATGGGCCTCCAGATGGTGGATGTGTCATTTTGGACACATTTTCATGTCTTTATCTTCTTCATTTCTCATTTTCTTATCTCCAGCTCCAGCTTCTGTCTGCAGAGGCCTTGCACACTACTGACCGACTGCTCCCACGCAGCAACATCTTCCTCTCCCCCTGCTTCTACTCCTTATTTTCCTCCTGTAAGAAGTCGCCGGGTGCGGCCTTTGAACTCTGAGCCGAGCCCATCTTCCCACCAGCGCTGCGAGGTTGTGTTCCTAAAGTGAGGAAGTGTGTGGTCTGATATGTGTGCTGCTGCTCGCTCTTAACACTCCTCTTTTCCCAGGAATTTTCCTCGGCTACATACATGTAACAATGAGACCCAGAAGTCCAGAGCCCTGCCCTCAAACACAAAGGCTAGATGACAAGTGGAACACTCTCTGTTTCCAGAGGAGTTTAACCAACCAATGACCTTTGACTGGGGTCAACCCTGGATGTCATCATTACACAATGAACATCCCAGCAAACTGACATTAAGACAATTTAAGTGACACCTAAACTAATTATTCTCTTTTTGTGTTTGTATGGGTTGATTGGTTTGGTTGACTTCCCTTTTCAGTTATTTATTTATTTATTTATTTATTTATTAGGCAGTTGGCAGTACTGTATGTAGATGCATAATACTGTTGATCAGTAAAGATTAAATGAAGATCAAGTTGGAATGTAATTTATTATATTTATTCATACTGTTGAGGTATGAGATATTTTCATTATATGTACTTAAAGTGGAAACAGACAAGTTTCCAACCAAGATATGTTGAATATCTATGTTTCAACACATGTAATACGTACCGTATCAACATTTCTAAAGTGACATAGTTCACATGAGATCTATATGAGCTGACTTTCTTATTGGGAGGAGGAGGGGTCGGTGGATGGTTAGGAAGTTTATTGGAAGAAAGTTGGAAATCAGCAGACAGCACGGATCGAGACCACATTGACCGTTTCAACCGACAAAACTGTTTTTACTGAAACTTCGGGATATTTGCAGCCGTTTTTATTTTATTTTTTTTATTTTAACACAAACCATGATCTTTCCCTAACCCTAACCGAGTGGTTGTTGTGCCAGAACCTAACCAGACCTTAACCACAGTTATGTCACGTCATAAAACATCATTATTCAACTGATAATGGCCACCATTGAAACGGACACGTTTAACGTATCTGTGGTTTGCAGAAACGTACAATGCCAACGTTTTGTTCCGGTGACTGGGTTGAGCTCCGGGGAGAAATGTTCCACACCACTTTGGAAATAAGAGAGAAGAAAGAAGCATGTTCACTGAAGAGATAAATTGAAATTGTCACCATTTTATATTGAATATATGAACAGGCAGAAGCTATGTAATGATGTGCATTGCATAGTAATAACATATTACTGCTTCTCACAAACAAGTAACTACAGCAGGGGTTGGCGTTGGGGTGGAGGGGGAGTAACGTTTGAAGAAAACAGGAGGAAAAACCTGAGTTCGTTCATTCATTTAGTCTATAATGGAGACATGAAAGCAGATAGAAATTCTTTAGTATGTGTTGAGAAAAGCAAACTGGGTCGGTAGGATATTTATGTTTTTACAAAATGAAAGAAACTACACAACAGAGATGGCGGTATTTTCTGTCCGTTGATTTTCATATGAACAAGTAGATCATATGATTCATATTTGTTCATATGATTTTCATATAAACAAGTGAATCAGTTTGACAGCCAGCGTGACTGGATGCTGATCTAGTATTCTATGGCTGCAGGGCTGCTGGTTTAGCTAGCTGATTTCTAGAGGGGGCTTTCTTCCCGTTTGCTACAGTAGCTAACAAAGCTAAAGAAAGCCCTTTAGTAGTAGTTTAGTAGTAGTTTAGTAGTATACTCAATGCAACTAAAACGTAGCATATACAGATGTAAATAGTGTGTCATCAGATTTGCCTGGTCAATATTCCATATCTATCATAAGACAATAGAAAGAGGTTGGCCACCTGACAAATTATTATGAGATATAGCTACTGATAGCTATCCTCTTCTTCTTTTGGTTGCGTAATGGTTGACGCACTCCCTTTGTGCCGTAAATCAAGCCCTCATTTTCCTGGGAGGTCATAAACGGTGGCAAACAGAATGGCATAGTGAAATCTAAATACAGATGGTGTCATTATTCTATAACCATTACACTGTGCAACCAACATTTACTCCATAATGATAAGTTCAAGCAAAATAGTTGTTTATTTCCACTTTAATAAATCTACTTCACTATATATATTATAGAGGAAAATGTCATAGTTTTTATTCATTTTAGTTGCTTCACATAAAGCAGATGCCTTTTTATAGATTAAAATACCCAAAAACATGAAAAGAAACAACAACAAACAGAAATACTTTCTGTCTTCTTTATTTAAATTCTTACTAGAGACAAAGTGACATAGAAAGAATTTAAATAACTGATTCAGAACCAAACCCAATGAACCTAATCAAACCAAAAGAAGACACACAAGGGAGAAAAATTGAAATATCTTTTCAAGGTATTGCAGCTTCATCTTTGCACCTCACTTCTTGTTGCCTAAAATCATTCTTAATCCCGGTTATTGACACGCAAATCATTCTCAGCAATAGCACCATCCTAAAAGTAGGATGAAAATTCTAAATGGCGGCAGATTCTCTTTAAAAATGGCACCACGCTGCTATGATCTGGTCATCTCCTCTTCGTCTGTTGATGAAGAAGGCAAAAAAAAAAAAAAAAACAGCTGCAGTTGGTCAGCGGATTGAACTATGCGTGCCAGATGAGGCTGTAATGAGTGAATGAATTGAGTTTTCCTCCTCGAGAAGTGGAGTGGAGTACTTGTTTGTGGAACAAGGTGGAAAGAAAATGAGAGGGTTGGGAAGGGGGGGGGGGGGGGGGCAGGTGGAGGGAGGGCGACCCCTAAAAATATCATCCAGGAGCTGTTTTGTCAAACCTGCCCAACGGTGCGCAAGAGGAGGGAACAGGAAAAGGGAGAGCGGAGGTAACAGAGTGGGCAGTGTCTGGGCTTGGACGGTGTGGTCGGAGAGGGAGAGAAAGTAGAGAGAGAAGGATAAGAGAGGAACTGAAAGTGAGTGAGTGAGAAATCAGCATAATTACAGACTAACGGCAAGTCAGGACAATTTTAGCAAGGGAACTCCATGGACTGGAGGGAGGGAGGTGGAGGGAGGGAGGGAGGGAGGCTGTGACTCAGAGAAGGGATGTTTGTTTGACTGGCCGCGCGGTTGCTTCCCAACATGGCAACCGCCTGTTCGCAGCATAGCAACCACTCCTTCCATTTCTCCGCCACAGGGAGATTCCTCAGCGCAACGTATCATTTGAATAAAATGGGAACCAGATACTTGTTCTTATCATCAGCGTTACTAAGGCAACCAGCCGAGCCTCCCAGACCATTCAAACCTAGAAGATGTGCGTAGAGATAGTAACCAAAATAGAACCTGAACAATCCTGTACGCTCTATGTGATGAAACAACAGGTTCCAGATATTCAAATATTTGAAAAGGTTTTACTAATGAATACAGTTTGAATCCTTTCTTTTTATTTCTTATTTTCAAATTACTTCCGTATCCACACAAACCTCCATCACAGTGTTTTCCTCAGGATGTGGAGTGTTGATATTAGGATGAAGAAAAGTCAGGAATACAGAGGTGTATTGAATAAATCTTAGTGTTTGGTGTTGGAGTTTAATTTAAAAAAAAGTTTCCAGGCCATTTTATTCATTTTCACACAGTTTTTTAGATCTCATTTTATTTTTTATCCTTAAACTGCACAAAACCTGAAAGATATACAGGATACCAGACTATAGTGCCAGCAGTGCAGCCTGCACAGTCTTCTGCAAGGTGTCCTTAAAAGTGAAACTGAACATCAAATGTCAGGTCTCATTTGATGCATTTTGACAGATTGTGGGTTTTTTGAAAAAGACGTACCAAAAAAAGTTTACTTTTAAAATCTTCAGGACTCTTTATTTTTTATCCTTGATTTCCAAGTTGCTGCTGCATCATCTCAAACCTTCATCACAGTCTTTTTCTCAGGATGTGCGGTGTTGATCAGTGTTTTTGGACAGACAGAATTGTACTGTTTCAAGGCTATTTACATTTACAGTTATTTATTCCCCCGCAGTCACAAGCTGTCTTGGCTTTCAAGGTCTGTAGGGTACCGTATCTTAAAAGCACTGTTCAGTGTTTCTCTGGATTATTGACCATTGAAAAGTGCAGAGATGTATCTGCAGACAGATCTGGACAATGCAGCGCTGTGTTTATGAGAAGTGGACTGGGCCGCATGCTCTGTCTTGAGGGGGAGACCCTGCCACAAAGTAGCATCATTAAAACAGCAAATTTCCCTCGACATGTTAAAGGACTGCTTTGTGCTGTATTGAACGCTATCCAGCGGTGGCCATTTTGTGTGAAAACATCATTCACGTCCCGGGTTTAGATTTCTGTGGAAAACTACCGGGGAGGTAGTGTATGTGTGTATGTGTATGTGTGTGTGTGTGTGTGTGTCTATTGGCTCTTGGTTCCTCAATCCGCCACACCCACCATGTGTGTATCAGGTGTGGAAGTGCTTCAGGAATGAGAATACCTCTGCACACTGAGAGACGGGAACCTCACACAGTCAATAAAGAACGTGTTTTTAAAGGTTTATCTGCAGCATTATTGACCCAGTCAGGCACTCTGATCCATTTGCTATCAGCAAAGAGGGTCAGGATGGCAACACTGACTCAATAACATACACATTTGTTAAGTTTACAGCTCTGTGTAACTGCACGAGAGTGATGTTGCTTACCAAGGCAACAGAAAAGACAGTGCAGTCAGCAATTGTGCAGATTTATCAGCAGCATTATTGACTCAGCAAGGCTCTTTGATCCTTTTGCTATCAGCAGCAATGTTTGTCACAATAGCAACGGGGAAACTTAGTAACTCAATACATTTGTTATGCTGAGGGTGAGGTTTATCTGCAGCTTTATTGTTTTAGCCTGAGGGTTTCAAACTAGGAGCCTGTGAGCCCATGTGAGTCAATTTCATGAAGGAGTCCAACATCTTCAGAATTCTCTGTTAAATACGGCCCACAAATACATTTTTTTAACTTTTCCGATTTAGATTTTTTTTCCCCAGTTTTATTTTAAAGAAATCCTCCTCAATTTTCCTGTGTTACTGCAGAACAGAATACAAAAATAAATTACAATTTATATCCAATGACAAAGTTCACCAAAGGAGAGAGAAGTGTAAGTTTGGCTTTGTCTATTTCTTGAAAATGCCCACTTAAGCTATAGAGTCCAAGCATATAGTTGACACGTGCTCTGTAGTCCAATAAAACTCTGTAGTCCATGTTCTTCATTTAAACCATCTACTGAACAAAAATCTTCTTCAAATACAAAAATAATGAAACATGGTAGCAAAAACATATAAAACACACAACAAAATGCACATTAGATATGATCAAAAACAAGTGTGGTCTCCTGGCTCCATAGGTCCAACTAGTTGATTAAAAAGGGTTAGGGTTAGGGTTAGGGTAGGCAGCTTGTGTTAACCAATCATAAGCCAGAGCTGATTACTGGTTCTAAGCATACTGCAAGGAAACTATAGAGCTGCTTATTCTTAGCAAATCAAATACAACAGAATCTAAATTATTTACAAATATCTCTCTATATGGCTCTAATAAGTGGTTTGCCATTTATTTATATGAGGTGGAAAGACAAGGTGTGGATGTTAGGTTGGCGTATAGGTGTGTAGCATGTTTCACTTTCATGTAGCACTAAACTGATCTCTCCTTAACCAAGTGTTTTTCTCGCCTAATCTTAATCATTTTTTATTTGCCATGACCACAATATTTTCTTGCCTGATGTTCTTATCTGGTGGTAAGGTTGAGCAAACTGCACTAAACTGTCAAACTTATCAACATATAAACATTGGCTATAACCAACTACAATCAACTTTACTGGTGCACCTGTCCACATTCAACTCCACTGTACTGAGGTGGCAGCGGAAATCTTAAAACCTCTGCAAATTAAACAAAGACCATCTTTATGGTTAGATACTAGTGGACGAAAGTAAGAAAGCATATTTTTTATAATTTGGGGAACTGACATTTTTGGGCCTGTCTTTGTATAGTTTGCATGTTCTCCCCATGTCTTTATGGGTTTCCTGTAGGTGCTCTGGTTTCCTCCTGCAGTCCAAACACATGAAGGTCAAGTGCTATGGAAACTTGAAATTTCCTGTATGTGAGAATGTGTTTATATGTGTTTATACTGTATATGGGATAGACCTCTCCAGTGTGTTTCATCTCTCATCAGTGTATGCACAGACAGGCTCCAGCCTCCTGTGACCCTGAACGATGGATGGATGGATGGTTGGATGGATGGATGGATATCATATTCTACTGTGTTTTTTCCATTTTGGAAGCAATTCTATTATGCTCTTCTTGGCCATGCAATTCTATTCTTCTCTATTGCATCTGAAGTAAACAAGAGACTGTTTACACCGAGCTTTATTGACTACACTCCTCGCTTAAATGAGCAGAGTGACAACATATTTGTCAGGAAAATTATTCTAATATGTTTGCTATATTTGGCGGTTGCACAGTTTCACAAATCTTGTTTTTGCCAAGTAAAAGCCCGGCCCTTGCATTCCTCTGCCTGATGGAAGATGATGGAGCATACAGATAGAAAAAAAACAGGCATCTTTAAACAGTTATTCAGAGCTTCCAGTCAGAGCTGCTGTGGTCTGGGATACGTGGGCTGGTGCAGATGGAGGATGTGCTGATTCTCATGGAGAAATTGGGTGTGTCAAACCCAGCCCCTATTTGTGTCAAGGTTTAAAGCATGAGTAAGGCTTTATGGTTAAAAGAAGCGGGAACCTCCTGAGTGATGGAGTTTATATAATCTTTCTTGGAAAATATAAATAAGACATATAAGTAATTATGTATTATAAATGTTGGAGATTTGATATGATGTGATTTCCTTTGCCTTTTGCCTGTCAAACAGGAAATGTCTGACGCCCCGAGGCACATAAACAAACATCATGTATCTCATGTGTTTCAGTTCTACAGTATTAGCAAACTAGAAGGGCACTTCAGTGGCACATGTAGCCTCCAAATACCCCTCTAGTGTGCATTTATCTCTTTGATTAGCCCAAGTACACTTCTGGTCATCTCTAATGGATCCTGAATACTCCTTTGGGTGGGCCGACATGTCTCTGAGCAACAACATTCTTGGGCTACAATCAAACCAAATCACAACCCTAATGCTTATGTTAAGAATAGCAATATAATGGCATAAAAAAACACCTCTTCATTCATTTCTATGAGGCCACTGTCTGTTGTGGTAAAAGACGTTGCAGTGGGGTAACATGAGCTGTCTCATTTCAATCTCCAAATACAGCTGAAAAGACAGCCCTTGTTTGTCCACATTTGGAGGACACAATAAGCAACCTGTGTAAAGGTTAGGCTCATTAGGATATTATAACATTTACCTCTCCTCCAAAAAACTCTCACTTGGTTACAACAGTAAGAAACACAGGACATGGAAATCAAGTAGCTTAACTTAAATGAGTTACTGAAGTCCAAAATCAGTATCCTGGGGCGTGACGATGAGTGATGAGGAAAGATACAGCATAGAAACACTGTGCCTGGTTTAAGATAATTACCACACACATAGCCTCTAAAGCTACCCAGTTATAATTTTGCTTTTTTTGCCAAATCATATAATCTCCACAAAGCCTGGTAGCAATTGTTGCGCAGCCTGGTACTGGGCCACATCACATTGGGGAAGCAGAATCTGTCTTCAAACTCTACTGTAGGTGCAGTGGAAATATCTTTATTGAACAAACAATAAAACATGTTGTCTCAAATATGCCCCAACATGCCCACCAAATGGTTTAAGTATTTGTTATTATGCATTTCCAATGAGACAAACTTTTGTGCCACAAGGACAGCCAAGGGGCACCGGAGTTTGTGTATTGTACCGTTTGGCAACAGTCAAACAGGCAAATGACAAATGATATGGAACAAGAGTGAAGAAACTTGGCACCATTCAAGTCCCTGGTATTGTGAAAATGTGCAGCTGCACCACTGAGTTATTTCATAAACAGTTTCACCTCTGACTCAATGTGAACAAAGGTTTTACTGTTGCTGTCTGGAGATTAGGTCCAACATAAAAACATGATGGCTCTTCCATTAGAAAACAAGTTACATCAATTGGATCAAGATAAGACTCATGATCAGATTATTTTATGAGTCATGATCTGATAAAGATGGGCAACACTTTGCACAGAGATGGAAAACCCTGTATTTTAATACTTGCACTTTAACTGAGTTTTTCTACTTTTTGCCATTTCTACCAGTAAAGCACTGTTCAGAGGGAGATATTTCACTTTTAACTTCACTACATTTATTTAACAGATACGGTTATTGGTGACCTTGCAGATTGGGTTTTTGCCAGGCTAGCATGGCTCTAGCGATAGCACTGTCAGTCTGTTGATCCACCACTTTGGTGCAGATTAAAATATCTTAACTTTTTGATGCCATAAAATGTTGTATAGATCATCATGGTCCCCAGTGGATGAATCCATACTGACCTCGGAGATCCCCTGAGTTTTCCTTTAGTGCCCTCAGCAGGTCAATTTTTTCACTTTTACAGTGAAATATCTCAACCTCTATTAGATGAATTGGCACAAAACCTTGTCCAGACATTCACAGTTCCCAGCTGATGTTACCTAATGACCTAAAGAGCCTTTGACATTACCTTAAGCGCTACCATGAGGTTCATATTTGTAGTTTGGAGTGAAATGTCTCAACAGCTATAGTAATCACTTTGATGATCCCTTAACTTTTATTGCAATGCCATTATCAGGTAAAGAATTTTTTTTTAATTAATTTGGTTTATGACCAAATTCCTTCAAAATTAATGACATTCCCACTAGCCTTAGCTGTGCTTTGTGTTTTGTACTAATTAGCACAATATTTGCATGCTAACATGCTAACCTAAGGTGGTGAACATGGTAAATATTATACCTGCTTGGCATTAGCATGTTATCATTGTCATTGTGCGCATGTTAGCATTTAGCTTAAAGCACAGGTGCACTTTTGAGTACAGCCTCATAAAGTCACTAACATGACTTTAGATTCAGTCTTGTTACCTACTAAACATATGCTAAATTCAAGATATGATGAATTGGTAAACATCTATCAACATAAAATACACAAGTAAAATATACTACTACATACTACAGTGGATTGTAGTAGCACAGTAGTTTGAGGTAGCACCATGTTGTTGCTTACAGATAATGTATCAATAATGATATACTCTGAAAGGCATAATGAAAACTTTTATGTGTGAAATTAGAGCAAAAAAGCCTCTGTAAACAGCACTCAGTATGACCAAAAGTGGCAATTATGAGATATCAGACAATGTTAGAACACAGTGTAATAGCAGAAGAGGGTCATTTAGTCAAAAAAAGACTGTTGTGTTGTGTGAAAAAGTAATGTTGATTATACAGTAATATCTATCTAAAGTTTGCTAACGTTAGCCACCGTAAGCCACTGGTCATATCAAACCAAATAAGGCTGAAGCAGTGAAAACCAAGCATATTGAATTGTAACCTGAGGCGCCAGATGGTTTGTTACACAGAACCATCTGAGAAGCCGTCCTTGGAAACTGTCTGGAAAAGAGAAGGCACTTTCAAAAAATACTTGGCAGGTAATTGGATGAACCATCTGTCTATCACCGTCTTACCTTGCAAGGCAGCTGTATTCGCAAGATAACAAGATCAATGCGAGAATCCTCACAGGACGCTGATTGGTCCGAACCACCGGTGGTTCAGTAACAAGCGTATAACTTGAAGCCTGACAAGATGGATTCTTACGTAATCTCGTTATGTCATGATCTCATGTATCAGGCTGCCTCACAAGGTAAATTGAATTGAGCAAATGCTTATAAACTCTTTAAAAATACACTTAGTCTTGCTTTAAGTACATTTTGTTGGGAATACATCTTTAATTTACTGTAAGTACAGTTTACTGTTTTACTTTTAACTAAGTACTTTTACATTGCAGTATTTTTTACTTAAACAGTGCTCAAAGCTAAATAGGCTGTTTTAATTTAAGTTGAGCCTCTCCCAAAAGTTGTTTTGAGCACTTGTGTGTGTGTGTGTATTCTGTATTGAAAGTTGAAACTCTACCCTGAGCTACACAGTTTTTGTTTTCATGCTTAATTGCCCTTCTAGAAAAGAGAAAATTAGGGTTGCCAATTGTTCGGTTGAACTGTCAGCCTTGGCTGACTCAACACTAGAAACATTGTACCAGTGTGGTACTGTGCATGACCCAACAGCTGCTATGCATACCTTCCAATGCTGTCATCCTTCATATTCACATGATCTGCAGCTACAGAATCACTTTCAAGCAGGGAGAAAAACATCAGTGTCTTCCACCTGGTTGGAGCCAACACTCATCACTTAAGAGAGTAATTCTTTGTCTACCATCCGTGAGAGGAAATTACATCCCTTTGGCACGAGGCGTGAAATCTCTATCAATCCTGGAATGACAGGGTGTTACCAAAAGATTAGAGGGAATGCAGTGCAAATGATGTCGTTGCCATTATCTCTTTTAGAATTATCTACATTAGTGACTTTTTTTTAATTTCAATAAACACAAGCATAACAACCCATACAACGAAAGACACGAGTGATGATTTTTCCCCCTAGGGTCTTTGTCGGCCTGGTTGTTTAGATTTCAGCAGGGGGAAAAAAGCAGTGACAGGTGTACGCACATCTCCTGCTCAGTGTGAGGTAATATTTTCCATTTTTACAGTCATGAACCCTATAGGGCGATGACACAAGAGGCAGTTTTACGGGTAGTGCTCCCAGCAAAAAGGCGGCAAACTAAAACGTGATCAAAAAGCTTTTCAAATGTTTTCCTGGCAATAATCGTCTCCAATGTGATCAAAGCAACAATGCTGACTTTTCTATAGTGCCATATGGTGGATGTTTTCATTCACAGCTTCACACAATAGATTGAACGTACGTTGTCTGAATGGCTGCCCTCAGAGAAAAGTTAACCCTTAACCATCACATGTATTGACCTACAGAATGTATGATAGCATGATTTTAATCTGTGTGTTCTTAATACTGGGACAATCATTATTCAGAATTATTTGCCTTTAGCTTATTGAGATATTATTACTGTTACTGTGGTCTTGACACCACAGAAAAAGAGATGAAAAGCATTGATGCCTGGTTATGTGACATGTCATAATGCAGCAGCAGCTTCAAATAGGGAGTATTTCTTGTTTGACAAGGTTCACAACAATGTGGCTTTCATCAGATCAAGTGTTTTGTTACTGTATTCATACAGTATTCATACTATAATGACACTGAAGCTTATATAACACAGTCAACCAATTACATTATTTACCTTGAGTGAACATGAGTGACAGCTTTAGCTCTCAGATTTGGTGTTGAGTCACATCAGAGCTCAAACTGGTGGTATGAGGTGGAGATGCTTTTCTGCAGGGCATCCAAGTTTCACAGCAGCTTTCACACTTCAACACAACACTAAGTTCTCTCCGACCTTTGGTCATGAAAAGCCTTTACAATATGGAATGCGTACAACCAGCATTTTTGTATAAACAATTGCTATGAAATGCATTTGCAACAGACTCACAGTAGAGACATATGATCAAGGCCTGAGGTTGATCACTCTGTCAACGTGTGGTGCACTGAAGGTTGTGCATGAATTAGCTCTGGTTTACTTGGACTACCTACACTATAACTACTAACAAACCACTCACCCAGAGGGCAGGAGGGCACAGATTTCAGCCAGCTGCACCCTGTGTGACAGGCACACACATTCAAGTTTATCAAAATCTAATGTAACAGAAAACTGCTCACATCAGCTTTTATAATGTTTGTTTTTCTACTTATGATAGCAGCAGATGGTGTCTGCTCATTTCCAACAAAACAACAGGAAATGGTGTCACCAAGTGAACTGACTTGTGGAAGCATGACTCATACATGTTCATTTCTTTGTTAAAGAATAGTTTATGGCATCAATCTTTCAATTCTGGTTCACAACTTCGTAATAAAGTCATTCTCATTTGTTTATATGAAGTCAAGCAGTCATTATACAAGTCAGCAGCACCCCTGGTTTTTATCACAACTACTTTTTCCATGTGTTTTAAAGTTTCATCGAACAGTCTCTGAACCCTGAACACTTGTACATGCTCCAGTGGTGCCACACCTGGCTGCCCCAGACCCCTCCAGCGAAATGCATTGAAGTATGTGTGATAAATACTGTAAGCAATAATGCACAATGAGGTGTACTGATATGAAGCCATAAGTGGGCAAAGAAAGCCACAAACCGAAGCAAAGTTGCATTTCCCCATCAAATTCATTATATCAGCTAGGGGTGTGCCCGGACACAAATACGTTATTCGGCAAAGCACAAATAGTGGGTTTTATACAAATATTTGTTTCATACAAATATTTTAAAAAATATTTGTTGGGGGTGTTCCCCAGAGATAAAGGTCAACTACTGACACAAGCAAAGTGCTTCCAAGGGACTCTCCATAACCTGTTGTTCCCCTTCTCCTTTCAACAAAGTTAGGTTGTAAAAAATAGGCAATAAATGAAAAGTGCAAAGCAATAATTGCCTTTGAAGTTCCTCCCTAAACGTTACACGATGTGCTGTCTCTTTGTTAAGGGTGTATAAATAGGTAGAGGTCTGTCTGCAATGAAGCGATGAGTAAAGTTTTAGCTCAGTAATCAGTCGTCTATGATCTGGGAGACTCCAGTTCAAGACCTGATGTGTGGACCTTCTTTGTAAGGTAGTTTATTCATGAACACTTATTGTAACACTTTAATTTTCTGAAATTAAAAGTGTCATAAAAACAAAAACAAGATTTTTAAGCCTCTTTCCATTTTTATTCAAATACAAATACAGATACAAATAATTTTGCTGCCTCAACAAATACAGATACAAATATAAATACTGGGATCAACACACCTCAGACTCTGAAGTGAATGCAACTTTGCATCATGGCTTCTTTCACCTGCAAAAGGAAATTTAGGTAGTTTTGTGTTCAAACCACAACTTTGGGGGGAATTTTCACTTATTATTACATCCCTTTCAGTGAGTTCTTATGTAGTATTGTAGCATCAATCACAAGTATTGTCACTATGGTTACTCAAAATGTAATGGCCTATACTGTACCTTGTGTAATGAATTAGAGCAGTGGTTGAAGTGTTTAAAGGATTTACACCTGTCAGCCAATCAGAAATATGTATTTTCTATGATATACAGTATGATTAAGCAAATTACCATTCCAAATTTGAGAATTAAAGCCCTGCTGGCTTTGGAAAGCCACTTTTGTGTTCATTCATGCAGATTGGCCTGTACTCAACCCGTATAATAAGAAGAGGGCAACTCTGACTTAGGCGGTTCCCATTCGCAGCAGGCAGATTCAGAGCACAAGGACAGATGACACTGAAAAAAAACTCAGTTTACGGATGGCGTCTCACATGTTGCGAGACAGATCTGGGCTATTTTGGAAAATGGTTTGAGGGGCTTTCAAGCTTGTTGTGAAATTTTTCCACCGCTCAGAACAAATGTGACAGTCAGTGCCTCACTATGCCGGGGCCTGTCAGGACATTCCTCCCTCCAAAATCCTTCACCCCCTCTCATCCCTCCATCCATCCACCACATCTGAATGCTGCAGGAAGAGAGGTGCAGAGACACCGATATAAATACTTCACAGACTTCTATTTTTGATACTGCAAACGAGAAAATTGGTACTTTTTGAAGTCTCTAAGTAAACTTATTTAAGTTTATTTAAGAGTGTTTGTTTTGACTTGAGTTTTTGTGCCTTATTGCTTTTGAAAATGCATTTAGACACTGCACAGACACAGTTTTTGCACTAAAACTGGTGTCTTCATAGAATGCATTAAACTTGTGAAGGTCATTTTGACTAACAGCAATGAATGGCAAGTTTTATTTGTAATAGAGATGCATGTTACAGCATTAGATTGGCTGCTGTTCAGCTAATTTATTACCCAATGAATATCTGGCTCTTGCTTTATAACATATATTTGTAAGTAAGGTTAAGTTTTGGTTCTCGCTAATCTGCAGGCTGAGTAATGTCACAGATTTCCAAAACTCAGTGTAGTTTACCAAAAATCTTGGTTAAAATGTCCCTGTTTTTGCTGCATTTTATGGGAATGATCAGTGTCTTGCTTCTATTCTTCTATTAAGCAACTCACAGGTCACATGTCAACATGCTCACGCAGCAGTAGTATATCATGTCATATCATTTTATTATGCAAATTTAATTCACAGTACGTGCTGCACAGTCTTCCTGCTTGAACCAAAATTAGTACTCTAATTACAGTTCACTTCTAAAACCAAATGATCAGTCCTCCTATCGTCTCCTTTTATGGTAAATATGTGCCTTTGTGTATTAAATATCATAATATATCAGCGAAGTAAATATCTTAAAGGGATATTTTGGGATTCTTCTCACTCTCAAAGTTGTTTTCTTGCACATTCGGTGTTTTTCTGCCTCGTTTTCCCACACCCATCAGTCCTTTCAGGGCCGTGACCGATGATGGTGAGGACATTGATCTTAACAAAGAGACTCAACTAGACAGATTTACGATTTCAGGAATTGCTTGTTAGCTTTCCAGGAAAAACAGAAATGGAAGAAGATGAGAGGTGATGCTGAAATGATCTGTTTCTTTCTATAGCAGTAAGAAACCAACCTCATTTCATATGTCGTCGGAGTTATTACAGGCCTTTTGCATGTTATATCAGTGCCTGTGATATGTGTACATTTCACTTTAATTCCTTTTTTTTATCACAGCTGTATTGTTTCTTCTAGTTTCATGCTCAAGAGTCTGGAGTCCTTGATTGCATTTTAATTTTAAAAAATATACATCTGTCTGTGTGTGTGAGTGATGCATGCAAGGCCTTGGTTTGATTTAGCCAGGGTCATTTTCTTTTATTTAACAGACCCACCTCTTTACCAGCTGCTCTGTGCCAGAAAGCAATATTCATTATTACTGGAAAGAATTTTAAATGAGTCAGAGCATCAGAGAGAGAAGCAGAAAGTTGGCACTGGGGATGCCATTCGCCAGGCTGGTAGACTCCACCTCCTCTGCCCAAAAGCCAAAAACAGTTAAGGGCTGATCTGATGTAATTAACCAGAGAGAAGTACAGATTATCACTTCAGGTTACAGAACAGCCAGTAACCTCCGGCTCTCCAAAACAGATACTCCTGCCCGTGTATCAGCCCAGAAGAGCCTGCACATGCCTGAACTGACAGAAATAAATACACACAGAACACATGCAAACCGCTCTGCAGGCGTTCACTAACAGAATCATGGAAGGAATTTACATTAAACAGACAACCTCATACAAACACTACATGTATAAAGATAAATATACTACAGAACATGTACACCGCATGTGTGTGCTCCCACATAAATATAGAAATGACCACACATATATGTATTTACACACAGATTATCACACAAACTCTGCTTTATTAAGTTTTTATCAGTCCTCGCAACCTTTGTTGCTCTTGAAGACGAACCTATTCCATCAAGAAAAGCTTCCTAGATAAATGAAACCTGACATGCTGTATATTTTTCTCACTCTGGTGGAAATTTTGGGTTTATATGTTTGGCAGTCTGGGTTTCATTTATCATATGTTTTCACACACAACATCTCTGGGTTGGCTCAAATGAGAGCCAAATCCATGATTTGTTGCAGACATAATTAACTTGACGCCAGTATTTTTAGTGATTTAAGTTGATTTTTTGCAATAAATCACAAGACAGAAGTGATTTTTATTAAGATCTGGGGAATAAATACTTTAGATAAAAGTTTCTTATTAAAAATTGAAATGAAAATAGATGTGATCTGCTGTTTTCTTTGTTTGAATTGTTTCTGTTCTGTTTTGTTCTATTATTTGTGTGTTTTTATTCCTTTGAAACCATTGTATGATGGAATGTGAGATTAAGTCTGAACATTTAAATAAATTTGACTGTTGGAATACAAAAACACCTCCTGAGACAGAGAGTGAAGGAAAATTTAGGTGTTTCCTTTTAGCTCAAATTCACACCTGCAGACACATGTCTATATACACGTGTACACTCACATGCATATACATAAATCCATCTTTAAATGCAAACACACACATACTGTAGATATTTGCACAAATTAGGAGACAAACAAGCACACTCGTTCCATCGCTGTCCTAAAGGTGATGTGTGTTTCAGACCATAGAGATGAGGGTCCTTTGGGTATAACAGGAAATCCCTGTGCACTCTGGGTGCGCTGATATCATTGTTCCCCCTGGAAACTCCTGGACAAATAAGCATTTGTTCCTCATGAAGTCAGAGGAAGCGTTCCACGCTGCGCCGCATTAGGACGTAGATCCTTGAGGGAACGCCGCCCGGGACGTCCTGGAATGTGGCTGTTTGGTGGATTCATTAAATATTAACCTGCAGGATCGAGAGGCTCGCAGGCCAGAGGAAGGTCAACAGCTGACGCCTGTAGTGAAGCTGCAGCGTTCAACACCTGGACACAAATACTGACACACATACCTCATCTGTTTCAAACTGAAATTAACAATGATAATGAGGTGGTTCAGGAGGATGTGTATTGTATACAAGGATTTGTGGTAACCCTTTATATTACAGGTATTTTGCAATCATTTATATAGTAATATAATAAATAGTTTTTAGTGTGTATATTTTTTTGTGTCAAATGATATATTAGCATATTAGATTGTTCTTTAAAAAATGCAATCAACAATTTCAGTAACAATTTATTGTATGGAAAATTTTCCTATTCAGGAAAATTTTCCATAAATTCCTAAAAGTAGCTAAACCATACTTAATTGTCACTCAAAGAATTGTTATATATTAATATAAACCCCAAATATATTGAGAGTTAGTTACCAACTAAACCAATTTAAAACTTTTTTTTCTGTTTTTTCTTACAATTTATACCAAATTATACCACCATTGCTGTAAAATTTACTGTTAAATACCAGCAAATTACTCTGAATTTCTAGGAAATTGGTATAAAATGAAAGTACCTGTAAAATAAAGATTATGCGTTTTGACATGTGTGAATTCCAGAATTTACCAGCCACATTTATTGTTGTTTGTGATACTTTTAGGAAAATAAAGGACATGGCGATCTTTGCTTTACCAATCAATGGTCTAACAACTAACTGTGTCACCAGGTTAAGTTCACCAATAAGCCAAAATACAACCAGATAACAAGGAGACAACAGGTTGTCAACTGTCCTGATATCAGTCTCCTCCATCTTGCCAGTCAAATACACTCAACTCTAGAAGCTTTCGAGTTAAAGTTCACATGAGTTCTCTGATTAAAAAGCTCAGTTCTCAAGAAAAAAGTGACGTGTACAAACTCCTGTCAAAGTGCATCAATATCTGACTCAGGATGGGAACAGTCTGCCTTTGAGGAAGAGTTTGCAGAACTGTTCATAAGCAGCATGAATGAGTGAAGACCACAACATGATGTATTTATGGGATAAACAGTAACACTGCAGCTGGTTAGAGCCTCTGGATAAAAGAGAGCTGATAGATGCGACCCTGAGGGATAAAGTGTAAACACTTGCTCAAGTCCAGTGGGGTATCAGCCACTGGTGTGTGTGTGTGTGTCCAGTATGTTAGACTTCCTATAAATACTGCTTGTATCTTTGAAACTTATAATAATGTTTGTTCTTGTTGAGATATAGAGTTGTCATTCTATCATATGGTACTTTTTAAGGCTGTTAACTAAAGTTCTTGCAACATGTTGAAAGTATTCAACACAAGAAGAACGTACTGATTATGCTTCATCCTTCTGGGATCATCAGTGTACTCAGCAAATGTTACAGCAAACAGACTGTCAGAAGATATCTTTCATCAAAAGCTAACATTTTGGTCTGAGGGTAGCGCTATAAAAACACTCATGCAGAGTCCAAACTGTGAAGGATTCATGAATGTGCTCTCTATAATTCATGCAATCTCTTGTGTAAGTGAACATTGTGACCTGATGGTAGCCCTAGGTCACAAGCTAGCCAAATACATTCGAAATAATCATCTTGGTGATCCTGTCCAGGGTTTTGAGCTGATGGTGTTGCAAAGCAAAAGGTCAAGCAGTTACCAAAATCATTAGGAATCCTCTTCTTGTGACTACTCTTTAGTTTGGCCATTGTTGAAATATCTGACCACAGTGTTGACAGACTCAATGACCAACATCTCTGTCCTTATTAGGCTCTGCTGCTAGCACAGTAAACTCTAGCAAATATCATCAGTAACACAAACCAAAGACAATAATTTCCTCTGCTGCACTCCCTTTTACACACTCACATACTCTCATGTCAACACTGCCCCCCCCCCCCACCCCGCCTCACCCTCAGGCCAGCCAGCCTGGTCCCACCCCTCCACCCCCCCTCTGCTGAATGCTTATCTGTCCTCTATGTGTTAATCCAGGAGGATTGTGGTGTTGTGTTGTCGCCATGCTCTGGACTGGGGATCACCCTGATTGCTCTGAATGCTCAGCATCCCTCTGTTCTGCCTGCTGTGTTTCTGCTTCGCTGTCACTCACTGTCCCCTGGCCTACTTTTTGTGTCTCTGTGTGTTATTTCCAGGGCCTGGTGTCTAAACAAAGGAGGGTGTTGTTTATAGGTTGCCCTTAAATAGGCAGGATGCTAGGCCTGCCGCATCAACAAATGAGATGCAAAAGTGCAGGACTGCAGGCAGACTGGCCTGTTAATAAGACAAACATTTTACAGAGGCAGAGCTGCTCTCGACTAGTAAAATTTAGATTTTACTAGTCGAATTAAATTCAAATATAAGAGCCAGTAATTTTAGGGCTACATGGTTATGTAATAGCTGAGCTCAATCTCTTACTTGCAATGCAATGAAGCCAGTTAGCTAGGTTAGCTAGGTTAGCTAGGCTAGCTAGCATAGCTGATAATACAATTCAAAGAACTTTTTCCATTTTAGTGCAATTCATAAATGTTTTAAAAACTACATTGCAGTTTATTTATGTTATATTTATAGTGTATGTTGAGTACAATTCATTTAACTTTTCTGAGGTTTGACAATTTGAAAAGCTGTGCTCTGAAAACTTTGGTTCTTTGGCCCTGCCCACTGTGTTTCTGCTTCCAGTTCCCTCCATGGATGATAACTGGACATGATGCAACTAATCAGCCTTGCTGCCAAGTTGCCCCAATGGGCCATGTAGTGCTGCAACAGAATCATAAGCATTTTCTTCACAGACCAAAACTATAAAAGAGACATCTGTAAAACTGTTGACAGGACAACTCCAACCACAAACATACAAGGTCATTTGTTAGTTTGTGTATTATGCTGTTTAAAATCATTAAGGTTGCATATTTGTTAAACTTTCCCAGAGCCTAGAAAAGCTATTTTTATATGTGTGATGTCATCTCTGTATAAAGTCCCGGGTCCTGGTTGAAGCCAAGGAAAAAGACACTAATGCGCATGTGCCAGTGGGTTTTACAACACAGAGGCAAAAGCAGGAGGAGAAAAAAAAAAGTTTTTTGGCACATGCGCTGAATGAACACTATCTTTAGTATCCAGCTCTCATTATAGATGCATAGTTCCTTCACAATTCTTGAATTTCTATCTGCAGGGTATACCTGCACTACAGGAGTGGTATGCCACTTGAGTATATCCATTTCTAAAGACTTTATACTCTACTTTACTACATTTCAGAGAGAAATATAGTATTAATTATTGAATTTTTACTTCAGTGCATGTTTCCCTCTAATAGATGTATCTGACAGTTGTAGTTGTGTTATTTTGTAGTTGAAATTTCATGAGATATTATGAGAACTTACAACATGAGATACTGTATATGTTTGCTGAGTAAAGCTCAAAAAATATCCACTTTTTAGGAACTCTGAAATCAGACGTGTCAGAGTTTTAGAGAACTCTCTCCAACTATATGTGATACACACACACACGTGCACAAGCATATATGTTTACTCTCTGTCACATGCACTTTACACCCTTCCACCCACACATTTTAAGAAAAACTTAAACCTGACATCACATGTAAAACAGGAATAACCTCCGCCTACCCTACACACGCACACTTACATACATGACTGCATCCCACAGTCTTATAATTTCCCATGTTTACACGCATCATGTGTGTTGCTCAGGGGTCACAGTGTCGGGTCAGGGCTCTGTCCTCGCCCGGGGAAGATGTCTCGCTGTTGTGGTTCCTGTTTAGACATCTGAAGACCTGCAGGTATTCCAACAATGTTGGCTGGTTACTGTGTTCAGAGCATGAAACAGCCAGAGAGCAATAAATCCAAAAAGCTAAAAAAAAAAAAAAAAACAAACCCAAATTTGTGGTAAATCAACTCAACAGGTAGAACAGTGTGTGCAACCATTGCAGGCCTTTATAGTTACAAAGCGCTGTGAAAATAAACTTTTGGGTGTTTCTTTCACAACACAAGACCTGGGAGGAACTTTTAACACCTTTTCTGCACAATATTTCAAATGCACAAATGGTTACATTTTCCAAAACATAATCTGTGTCAGAAATAGACTGTCTCAACTACATTCATCACTTTTTGAAAACATTAGTGCTTAAGTTGTAAAAGAAAATTGCCTGCAGGTAGGGCTTCACTAATCACGCTTAATCACATGCTGATGGTTTGGTGTATTCGGCTGGACGCCTGGGCCTCCATGGCTTATGGAGACCAGTACGCTGCACAATAGTGTCAGTCATCACTGAGCTCTTGAAATGTTCTGGGGAAGTGACTTTGAGCTTGTTGTGTCTCCTCTGCCCCACACTGCGCTGCTTTCCATACGGGGCGGGGTGGCGCTCAGTCCGGCGCACAGAGCGGAGCGCACCATCACCAGCTGCTCTCCCCGCACCGTCTGACCCGTCTGACTGGAAAACATGGGTCTGGAAAACGAGAAATCGGACACTAGTATAATTATGGACGAAGACGAGTTCAACAGATCGATAGAACCCATTCTGTCGAAGAAGGGGAAGGTGTACTCAGCGCCGCCGGACAGAGATCCAAACGATATCAACGCGCACTTGAAGGTAAAGTCTTTGTGTGTAATGAATCTTTAAAAGTGACACTACAGAAGGTCGCGGCTGTCAAGTAGAATAATCTACAGTTCACAACTAATGTGACCGTATTGTTTCCATGTAACAAACTGTGAGATCAGCACCGCGAATACCTGGAAGTAGCCGCCTGCGTGTTAATCCATCATCTCCAAACACATTGCTACCAGTGTTACTAACTCTTTGAAGCTCATTGTGCGCCCCTAACTTGTGTGAACCCCCCCACAGGTTGGCTTCGAAGATGTCATCGCGGAGCCCCTCTCCTCTCACAGCTTCGACAGAGTGTGGATAGGAAGCCACGCCGTGTTTGAGCTGATCAAATTCATCTTTTACCGCCTGCTGACCACGCTGCTGGCGGTGCCCATGGCTTTCATCCTCGGACTGGTTTTCGGGGTGCTCAGCTGCATCCACATCTGGTAGGGAGAAGTTCTGCTCGACCTACAGGTTTTCTGTATGGTGATGTTTGCAGTCTGGCATATCTGGCACTGTGCCAAATGTAACCCTTATGAGAAACATGTGTATGTTTCAGAAAGTAGCACATCACATTAAGTGTCATAGAAGCATTAGAGTGAATCCATGAGGCATAAAACTAATCTAAAGTTTTATAAAGATGACCAATAAAATATGAGTTCCAGTAAATATATATGTAGGTGTAGTAATGCTACCAAAAGATACTGAAAAAAGTGCTGCAAACAGGCTATAAATTCCAATATAAACATTATATTAGTATTATAGTGATATGAAATTATATAAAACACTATTAAAGTATGATAATTCCAGTTAAAACTTTGTAGTTAGTCCCCCTGTGGGAACATTAAAGAAACATTATGGGATTCCTCAGGGGCCGCTGTTACTTGCCTATATATTTGTTCTGACTCATAAGGCAAACATTGACACAAGTTATTTATACAGTTAACGTCACACGCGGTGCAATATTGAAAGATTTCGTCTGGGTTTTGTTTTTGTACCTTTATTTGGATGATTATGTCATGCTTATGCCAGCCATTTGCTCGTGCAAGGAGTCGAACCAGGTGCTTCCAGGTTTTAGAGAAAAAAATCAGGCAATTCATGCATGCATACGTTGTCAACCGCAACCCAAAGGGTCCATTTATTAACACTTGATGAAACAACATTTTACGCAAAGAAGTAAGCACTCTATGGAAAGTTGGAAGGAATGTCGAGTTCCACTGGTAGTGGAAAAAAAAAAAAAAAAAAACGCCTCATTGCCCCTTTGCCAGATTGCTGACATTCTCGCAGCAATAGAGGCCTATTTTCAGACCACAGTGGGACATTCTTCTGATGCAGATATAGGCTGTAGAGTTACTTTCGCATGACCTTTAACCTAGGTGAGGTCACAAGCTCGGGATGATTCCTTCAACCACGATGTTGAAGAAGGAAGTCACCGCGGGTATTCATCAATAGAGGACCGAGCAGTGACGCTGAGCTGGTCAATACATCTGGAATGTCAGGAAGGGAGACTGCACAGAGGGGTGCTGCTTCAAAAGGAGAATACAGCTTTCACGACACACCTTCTCACTGTATGTAATACAATGGAGTGAAGTTCTGACGCTGTAAGATTACAATACGTTCCAGTTCTTTATAGAGGCATACAAACTACTTTACAGATAAGTAAATAAGGGTGGGTGATAGGATACCAAGTACCAGACATAAATTTAAATCATGGTTATTGGAACATAAACATATAGGTGTCAAAAATCATGTAAAACACTATCTGGAGAATGTTTTTAAAATAGGGTTTATGCCTTTAATAACAATATAATCTTTGCTGAGGTTTGTTCTAATGTCTAAATTATTGTTAAGATGTGTTTTGTAAGCCATTCTGCAGAAATATCAGGAGTATCAACACAGATACAGATGTATAGAAAGAGCTTTAACACAGCACCTTGAGAACAGATGTTACACATATTCAATTATGCATCCCTAGAATTAATATGGAAGACCAAAAGTACCTTCTTTGATAATAGCCACAGATATTTACACACTTATATTGTCACATTTTTGTATGCAAGGACAGAATGTTGGCCTAGTAGCTGTGGACTGAAAAGTCTCCAAACTATATTCATCAGCAGCATCCTTGAGCTAAGACCTGAACCTGCAGGACAACAGTCTCAATACTGTATGAACCAATAAACCAGCTAAACATTGGAAAATTTAGTACAATTTGGTTAAATTCCAAGATAGAAGTGATAGAAAAGTTTTCAGTTTGAATTGCCACAATAAAGGCTTTATTTACAGCTAATTTAACCCCCTGAAAGTCTCAATCCTTCTCAGAGAGATCTTGCTAGGAATGGAAGTGTGATTTGTACAAACAAACCCTTAAAATTAAAGACTTCATGGCTACAAGGAGAGTCTGACCTCTGATTGCCAGCAGTTCCTCATGCTCAGAGAACCAGGCAGAATAAAAGAAGTCTGGGCTGATATTCAATAACATTTTATGGTGTGACAACACTATGGTTAAGGTTTGGTTGGGTTTAGGCACAAACATGACTTAATGAGGGTTAGGAAAAGAGCACGGTTTGGGCTACAATAAGTAATGGTCATGGTTACATTAACAATCATGTGGTTAAGTTTAGGGAACGATCTTGGTCATGATTTAAAGCAACCAACTCACCATATCCAACTTGTTTGTTTAACCAAGACCTAGTAAAACATTAGTCTCATGTAACCAATCGTCTTCTCTGTCAGTATAACTTATCAGTGACTGACTCTTAAATGACCTTTTGACCCTCCAGGTTGGTGATGCCCGTAGTCCAGAGCCTCTTGATGCTGTTACCGTCGGTCCAGGTGGTGTGGAGGAGCCTGACAGACATGTTCATAACACCGCTGTTCTACAGCATGGGAAAGAGCCTGTCCTCCATTCAGGTTAAAACCACAGAGAACTGATGCAGACACCTCTCTGTCCCCGAGGAGGAAGAAATGTAGGACAAACTGGATCCAAAGGAAAAAGGGGGTGAATGATACTCGTAGGGGGAATATGTGAGCTCTTTATAAAGTAAAACATAAAGTCCTGCAGAATCCTGTGCAAAGGATTTACAACTGTAAGATTAAGATTTTATCAAAATGGTGACGTTAGTGTTTAGTTTATAAGACATCTTGGTCTCAATACAGGTCATTTACTCTTGGTAATGTAAAAAGCGGAAAGACATTTGGGTTAAAACTGGACATTTTGACATGTCAACAAGTTAAATGTAACTGTTGTTTCACCTTAATTTAAATGAATATATTTCAATGTGTAGTTAGGACCTAATACTTATTGAAATATAGTCATTTACATGCTGTTTAAATACCAGATATATGTACCAAATGTCTAAAAAACCTCACTTTTCAACCAAATTTAGACCTGTTTTAACCTAAATGCTGAGACATCATTTGACCTACAAATCAATTAATAGATGCATCTCTATAAGAACATAAATGGTCAATGATAAACATTTTTACTGTGTGGGACTTTATGAAGAGCTCATGTGCACCACCCAAAATGGAGTTGTTTTGCTGATTGTGACCAAAAAAAAAAAATTCTTGTCATTCCATAACTTCGTACTGAGAGAGACGGAGTGTAACATTGTTGTCAAAGGCAAATATACTGCTGAGTTGCTGAGAGATGTAATATTTCTGCTTCTTTTTTATATGTTGTATATATTGCAGATAATTCAGCTAGAGGTTGAATGAAATGAACCGAATCAGAGTTCTGCTAGAGAGACGTTTATAAGGATTATTAAATACTAAGATGCAGCTTGTTGCTTATTTTATCTGCTGTGTTGATCTCAGTGCGTTGACAATAGGCTACTACCAGGCGCTCGCTTTGGTATGAATCTAATATAAATAAACTTAACATAGATTTAAAGATATTATTGAACATGGATTGGATATCATCAGAGAAGTGGCTGTCTAATTTATTATTTATATGCAATGACCAATTCTTTGTTTGGCAGCCATTTTTGGCATAATCAGACTTAAGAGGACTTCACTTGAGTAACTTCAGAGTGACGAAGGACACGTTTTGTATTGTGTTCGGTTGAAGCCTCGGTCGACCTGAGATTCCGGTACATGCTTATTTAATTGTTAAAGAAGTGCTTGTTGTTGGACGCCGCAATGCTGCTACAGTAGTTAGAAGGCTTTTTGATTTTCATTTACTTCCAGAGACAAACTTGCAGAAAAAATCAGACTTTTGCCCTTTTTTGCTGTAGCGTAGATAGAGTTGAGTTTCAAGTACAAGCCTGCGCAGTTTCCTCTTGCTAACAGCTGTACAATCTGAACTTTAAATTTAGAGAGAAAGAGTGCCACAGTAACTGAGCTGACTGCCAGAAAATGGTGAAAAATATCTGTGTTCCCCAAAGCTCAAGATGACATCCTCACATGTCTTCTTCTGTCCTAACCAACAGTCTACTCAACTCAACACTAAGATATCCAGTCGACTATCATAGACGACATCAAAACAGATGCTGATTCATTTAATAATCGGCAACTAATGGATTAATCGACTAATCGTTCCAGCTCTAGTTTTGGCCAGTTGGTTGCAGAGGAACTCCACAACAAGCTGATAAACACACATCTCTGACATATTAAAGCTTTCCCAGATAACATATAAAGATGGGCCACTTTAGGCAATGATGCAGTGCTGCAAAATGGATCCAAGCCTGAAACAGCACAACATGTAAAATAGCAAATATGGCTGAAATATCCCAAATCAAATGTGGGCCTTTTTTGGTAAAGATGTGGTGCTTTCACTGGATGTGGACCAGTTCTGCTTTATCTGGTTTGTTCTTGGTTGATATACGGCGTTGCTACGGCTTGCTTGCGGCCTAACTCTGGGAAACAGGAGCGGACTGCCCAAGTGCCATCATTCCACACGATACATGGGCCGGATCTGGGCCACAGCAAAATTGCTATCTGCAAACATCCAACGAGACACAGAGCAACACTGGCAGTCATTTGGACATGTGTTTCTGTGGTCCTTTTTACTCATGAGAACCATATCTGGCTATTAAGCTACTAGATGTTCCACTTTTGTTAGAATAAATTTGCTAACTTTGTCTGTCAGCTGTTGGGTGCTGGGCAGGTAGCGTACAGAGGGTTGATCTGCTGCACTTTGAGACACGGCTGAGGAGATAAACAGGACTGAAACATACAGTGAGCGTGCCATAAAACCAAAACTAATTAAGAAATATTAATTAGTGGAACTTTAACCTTACAGCCAAGACTGGTGACAGGCTAATCGCCATGATAAAAGATAGAACCGCCAATTCAGAGAGAGGTAAAAATGAACACTACTAAAATACACATCCACGATACTGATATATAAACTGCCTGTTTATTGAAGTCTGCAGTTCGTAGGGGATTTTCGCCACCGATTTCTAAACAGCAGTTTAGACACTGTATGATGTGATATTTGGATTCTAGCTGACAACTGAAGCTCAGTAGTCCTGTCAGAGCGTTTTTAATCCTCGCATGGATGTCAGACTGCTGACAAGCTGCCAGCCAACATGCTTGTGTTCAGTTTTTCAGCTCTAAGAGGAAATTGAAGGTAGGGTTGCGCAATAGTGGAAGACACAGGTGTGTTGTTGCTAAAGCCTCTTCTCTCCCCTCCACAGCATGTAGCACTAACTAACCTCAGCTCAGCCGTTTAACTCTTTAAGTTATTTTTTTCCAAAGGTTGCGTATTTATTTTGGACAAAAATGTCATTACCTAACATTCATTAGTCAGTAAAAGTGTTTTCATTGTTTTTTAGCTGTTGCTTTACTCAGACTATTGATATACTCATTATAGGATGAACCTGCAAGCCAAATGTGTTTTTTCATGATCAAAATAAAAACAGTTGTACTCAAGGTAATTTTTCTGCATGTGTGGTTTTTTTTCTTTCTGTCACAGGAGATCAGTGTGTTTGGAATATGCAGCTGAGTGCCAGAAAGGTCTCATAAATCTCTTTGCTGAGATTGCATAAGACACTTTCCTATACAGAGATGAGCTATGGGTCGATGGAACATGACCTGAGGCTTCGCTGTTAGACCTGCAGGCCTGCACAGCATCGCTACCTGTTCGATTCCCCTTACACAGAATATATTCGTTCATACAGGTGTATTTGCATATTTCTATATCAGTGATGTTCTGTACTCTATGTGTGAACAGTGCTGTGATACCGTTTCTACTGATACTATTACTACAGCTGCTTAAATGTCCTTAAGCAAATCCATGCTAATTATATAACAGTACAGAAGTCTTTTGTTCTCTGAGCTGAGCATCTCAGACACACCTTCTTTTTGTTTTTGTCTGTCTTTTTTAAATGATGAAAAGACCCAGCTACAGTTCTCACCTTTACTTTAACCATCTACAATAACATACAGTCCACAAGTGAGGAGGACGTGCTGCCTGAGAGGGTCAATTCAGGGTACCAAGTCCTTCACCCAGTATGCAAAACAGATATGTTCCATGTTTTCCTTTTTTTTTTTTTTTTTTTCCAGTGTCGTGTTGTGCAGCAATGAAATTGGCCAATCACAACCCACTTTGAAATAAAACAGCATGTTGTTTTTCCAATACAAGTTAATTGAACACATTGGCTTCACTTTTTTAACCTTTTATTTGTTCAGGGAAGTTTCACTGAGGGTTTGGGGCCTTGCTCAAGGGCAGCTCAGTGGTGGTAATAAGGGAGGGGAAGCACTCCTCTTTGACTTTCTCAACCCAGATTTATCCTTATGGTCCTTATGGCAACCTGACTTGTCTAACCTTTAGGCAGAGACTGTGTCAGTGTCAACACGTAGGGTAAAATATTCTGCTGGGAGCCCTGACCTTTGACCTAAAGCCATTTAAAAATAAATGATTATAGCAGTAGTAAAGTTAATATGATAAGAAATGTAAATAATGTACAGCTACTTTTAAAATGATGGCTACTTTTACAACAATTGTTACTTTATTCCTCTGATGTCCTCTGATGCTCCCACTAATAATACTATTGGTTTGCTAATACTATTAACAAATCATTCTGTCACTGCTCTGACACATTTGCATGTTTTTGATAATCTAATCATAAACTTAAACCGCCTGAGCATGAAGTTCCGCAGATCCCGTCCTGCGATGCAACCACAGTTCACCCCTCGTGTTGTCATGCTCTGGTGCTGGTGGAGGCCTCAGGAAAACTCACATGTTGACAACACTTTTTACATGCCGGTGCCTGATGGATCCTAAACTCCAAAAGTCATGTCTGCTTGCAATCATCATGCACAGAGCAGTGAACTTTGACACCAAATTATTATGGAATCTATACGGTGCAAACAGCATATTTCTAGTATACTGTGCAATATGGTTACAGATATATAGAAGATAGTAAGCAAATATTTTAGCCTCAGGTCAAAAAGTGCTGATGTAATCTGTTCAGAAGCATAACATCTGTATGTGAAGCAGGTGTTCGTTTGGTTATTTTTGATCTGTTTTCAATGCCACACCCAATAAAGTAAAGAGTCACCGTGTTCGCCCTTGTTTGACTGGTACTTCAAAACAAGCAGAATCAGCAAATACAAGCCAATAAAATACAAACGGTTGAACGCAAACAATAAAAGTCTTTAACCCTTTAATATTCTCTATTTGGTGTGTGTTTGTTTATATAGAAAGCAGAAGAAAGACATGCACAAAGGTTTTGGATGATGCCTTCTTCAGTGTGCAGGTTCAATAAGTCATTTGAAACATAAAGTGTCATGAAGTAGTGAAAATAGAGCAGATTTCAAAAGAAAAGGTGTGGCAACACTGACTCAGAGATATTAAAGAACAATGTCACTGTAATATATAATATATAATCATTAATAAAAACATCTTTTGGGTTAGCAAGGTTAAGAAAAAATTATCTGGCACTGAAGTTTAAGAAAAACTGACTTTGACCACTAAACTTTTGTTAAATCTCAGTGCATCTGGACCCCAATATGTCCAAAAAAAATGACAACAACAAAATCGTTTTATTAATGATTTAAAGTATTAACATTTATTTTATAACTGCAGACTTTATGGCTTATTAAAAGGTTCATGAAAGGTTGTGAGCATTTATAAACAGATTACAAACATTTATAACTGCATTATTACTAAATACATGATTGAACATCAGCAACACAACCTGGCAACCCACAAGCTGTTCTTATTATTTGATGTATAAAGCATTAGGAAATTATAAATAAAGCCATTAGATATACAATTTATACCACAGGACATCTAAGAATCAGTGACAGAATGCAGAAAACACACAACTTCATGTGAAAAGGAGTAACTCCTCATTGAATTGTGATGATCACTGAACCTGCTCAGTGCGCACGAGGAAGGCAAAGGTGGGACCTCAGTGCATGTTACTCTTCTGCATTAAATTAAAAAATGCAAATGAGAACTCTACAAGGCCTGAAAACAACTTTTTTTTTTTTTTTTTTGAGTGACGCTGTTTTATTTGAGGGTCACTCCCATCAGACACACCTACAAATTGCTCCTATTACACCTACTGTTTGAAAACAGCAGAGTGTGCCAGCTGGTGTTACTCCAAGGTGAGCCGATACAAAGAATGTAAACAGACCTGAGTGACCAGCATGGGTTCCCAACCTTGCAAAGCGGAAAACAACAGTTTGAGTGTTGCTAAACTCAGGTTCTTTAAAGCGTTGAAATATTATTAGAAACTTATTTTTCTGGGTGGTAGATGAAGCAACAGATGAGAGGATTCTGTATTTGCTGAAATACCTAAATGATTGGTTCTGACAACTTCTCTATTTTCTTATTTATACATGACTTATGATTTGTGGTATATCATTCTTGATCTCCTCTATCCATCATAAGCACTTGAAATGGACTACCCCAGGGTATGGCAAGTATCCACACCTTGCCATTCCCAATTAACGCCCACATTTAACTGAACAAAAGGGTTTCTATACTCTGCCTTAATCCCCAAATAAAGTAATTCCACGCCAGTTACAACACCCCTTTAGCTTGAGATCACGTCAGTCTCTCCTCCAGCAGTGCAGGTTGCACTGTGGCTCTCCTGTCTCTGCTCACAGGTGACTCCGGAGCTGTGAAAACGCGCAGTGTGGGATCCGAGGAATCACCGAAGGTTTCCCTCACAGCTCTGGCATTAAATTCCGGTCACGCTCGGCGAAAAGGGCAGGAATTGTATCACTATAAGTCCCCGAGAAGAGCCCCGGTCCTCTCAGTTTCCCTCCACGCCTCCCACTCGGCTTTCTATATTGTCTACCTTGTCTGTTTCACTCCGCTTATCTCTTCAAACTTGAGGACAGCATGACAGGAGGACTGAAGGACGGCGAAACAGAAGAGGTACAGTATGGCTCTCCTCTACAGCTGGCACTATTTTTAGCTGAAAGTTTTTTATCTTACGCACATTTTTTCCTCATCCGGGAGCTGATTAAACTCGCTCATAATTCATATTACTGAAGAACATTTCGGTTTATTTAACGCCATTTCACAATCACAATCATTATCTTTTCCTGGCACCTAGTCATGAACGCTTCTCCCACACCAGCTGAGTGAATGTGAAGGACCATTCAGTATGCATTAGCATGTAGGGGTGAGATTTAACCAGCTCAAACTGTTACTGACAAAGTAACCGATTACTTTGTTTACTTTGTTTTGAGTTGAAGTTTTCGTGCGTAAAAGCCGGAGAGCAAACCCATAAACTTTCTCTAATGCAAGATTTCAGTTGTAAATCATGCACATACTTTAACATTATCTAATTAAGCCATATGGTTGTTAGTTTAAACCAAAATATGCTTGTTAGGTTCACGGAGAACAGAGTAAGTCTGTAGGAACCAAATAGGTCTTTACGCACTGACTTTTGGAGCAATGGACATGGAAACCTGCCACATTTTTTACATGTTTCACTTAAATTTCAACATATATTCACAATGCTGGTTGTAAATATAGTTGATAATCCCTACTTCTTAAAAGATGTCAAAAATATATTCAGAAAAAGACTCTTACAGGGAGCATTATTTTATGTTTGGGATATGCGCTTTTACGCATTTCTTGAAAATGCTGTCATGCTCACAGGCACTTGTTGAATCAACTGTATCATATTATGTTGAACTTCTCACTGGGTGGTGAGGACCCCTTGCGGATGGACTGAGGGGTGTGGTGCTTCATTTTCTATTCATTTAAACCCATCCCTGTTTGTGGGGCAGGCTGGTAACTCGCAGCTCCAGTCTCTCTCCCTCTCAGCGCACTGCACACACTATCCCTCCTCCTCTTCACTCTCTTTTTCTTCTGCCTCCTCTGGATCCTGACAGGAATTTCTGCATTCGCCGTTCATCCGAAAACAAGGGAACATATACAAACCCAACAACAAAGACATGGACAACGACAGTCTGAACGAGAAGACGATGGAGGATGTCCACACCAAAGAGATCGACCTGGTCAACCGGGACCCCAAACGCATAAATGAAGACGTTGTCAAGGTGAGTCAAACCTGGAGGGCTGTTTGTTAACTTTTAAACTCAAACTTTAGGTTAAACCTGCATCTGTTGTGAGATTTCTCTCTACTCTCCTGTCAAGCTGAAACTATAACTTCACCTTAAATACCTGATGCAGAGTGTGCACTGTGTTTCTGCTCAATGGAGCCGCCTGATAATCCCAGTAAACTGAAATAAACTTTTGGTGACTGTGCTGGAGGGTAGGAGCTGTCAAACTGGCGTTATGCGCGGCTGTGAGTGAGTGAGTGAGAGGCGCACGGCGGTTCCTCTGCGCACTGTATTGCGCGCAGTGGTTCCAGCCGTGTCCCCCCTCAGTGACTTTCCCCTATTAGGGAAATGCTTCTCAGCTCATTGAGGCGATACAATGGAGAGCTATCGTATACGTAAATATCTGTGCGTCTGTTTGAGCGATGGACATGAATACTTGAACATCCTCACAGAGGAAACATTACGAATTTCCTGTTGTTGGAACACACATTTCCCCACCGTCTTTATTGCACACGCCTTGCTGTTGGGAAAGTAGAATTCTTTCCATAAGAAAGAAGTCTGTCCGCGTAAATACCGAGTGTTTATTTTTTGAAAGGAGTTAGCAGAGGGAGACGGTTTGTAGCAGCAGAGGAGTGGTGCGCTGGAAGCCACCTGACGCGTCTGCATGGTAGTGGGGGAGCCCGGCCGCGCTGTTCTCCAGCTGGGGCAGGTTTTTCCATCAGAGTGGGGTCAAACAGCTCGCTGCGTGGAACAGGAGGGGTCAGCTCTTTGAAATGCCTGAACTCTGCCTTGTTAAAACAGGGAAACACCCAAGTAGCTGGTTAAGTCTGAAGGGATATCCCTCACCACTCCCCATCCCTCCTCCCTCCTTTCCTCCCATTCTACACTTCTCCTTACTCCCTCCCTTCATGCTTGCAGTTGCGTCAGTGGAGCAAATGTCCATGTGTTCTTTATTGGCTGCATCAGCTCTCAAATTATAATTGACATTTTGGAAAGATCCTCCTCAATAAACGGCTTCTTAGTAGTTCAGTTGATTCTTGTCATGTTTTGATCAAAAATACATATAAACAGAATAAAGTAAACAATGCATGCAATGAATACTCTTAAAAACAGTAATATATGTACATACTTGGTGTAAAAGTGTGATTTACTAAAAGTGAGATAAATTACATGTGAAATGTGAGTTTTATCACATGCAACATGTCCAGAAATCACATTTAACTATAGCTGAATGTATCACAGGTGAGATGCTGTTTAACATGAGATGTCTTATATTTTACATGCCAGACATCTGCAAATCATGTGCATTTATCATGTGAATTTATCCCTAATGTGCCAATATGTGTGAAGCGGTTCTCCACGTGTGATAAAAATGTTAAATATACTTCACATGTCACACATTTACATAGGTTTGTAAGGGAAAGAAGGTCAATTTGGTGTAAAAATAAAGAAAACGCAAAGCCTGTCTTGCTTATGATCAGCAGATATAGTGTTTAGACTCATTCTTCTTCCAGTTCTGCCACATGTCTGTTCTACCAAGGAGAGTTTGAAGAAGCTCCTTTCTTTGAAGAGAAGGAAAGACCTGGATTTTAGGGGTAAATTTGGGGAAAAGGTCGCCCTTTTGGACTTTTCCAGTTGTCTGTGTCTGTCTCCACTTCGTCTATCACTCTATTCTCTCTCTCTCTCTGTGTCTGTCTCTCTCCCTTCTCCTCCACTGTGACAGTGAGTCAGACTCTCCGTCCAGTCTCAGAATAGAATACAGCTTTATGATTGTCCTGCCCCTCTCTAATCAACTCAGCAGACGGCTGGTGAAATTATCTGAGGTCACATGTGCGTACACTGTAAAAATTAAAACCTCTGTGATGAGCCGTCAAGAGGCTGAGAAACTTCTTTTGTAATTCTAAGCTACTTGTACTTATAATTCAAAAACAACTCCAGCTTACTATTACACTTTTTACACATTTATTCAACAGCTATAGCCACTTACTTGCTGTTACTTTACAGATTAAGATCAAACATGTATAATGAGCATATAATTTACACTGTAAATTAAACTACAGAATAGTACATAAGATCACTGTCAGTCAATTTTGGCATCAAAATGCAACTTGCATTACAATGCATCATTAATGATAATCCAATATTTATTATATTCAATGTAAAGACTGTTAGGGGCCACATAATAAGCACTTTTGATAATCTAAGTACATATTTGTGATAATATTTACGTACATTTACATGAAATTTTAAATGCTGAGCTTGTAATGGAGTGTTTTTACAGTATAGGTATATAGGTATACAGTATATATATTACATTGTGGCAGGATTTGAATACTTCATCCACCACTATTGGTAACTATACTGTTAAGAAAAGCAGACATTTCCTTAAGAAATCCCCTCATACAGGCTTAACAAACCCTGACTTAGCCCCCCTAACCCCCCTCTCATTTCAAGCCACCTGTGACACATGTGGAGAACATTTTTTTTTGGTTTATTTTCCATCGTGAGGAACCCAAAGGTGCTAAGTGTCTCCCTATGGATCTGAGAATAAACTCTGATGAGCCTGTACTTTTTACAGTGTGCTGTATACTGCATTTCCAAGGTGCTGTGAGGTCAATGTAACAGTTATGCCAAGTGGAAGCGTGTGTTTGGTGTGCCCCAATGAAAAGCACAAGCAGGGAATCCCCTCCAGCAACCCTCCCCCCAAAACCAACACACACACACACACTCACTACTCACACTTAAATGTGTATAGCGTGCATTCAGGCGTTCTGTATGTAGCGCACACACACACACACGCACACACACAACGGTGCATTCTTGTAATCCAAGGTATACACGCTGTTCTCCTGTAGCTGCTACAGCTGGTCTCAATCACCTGGCCACATCAAACAAGTTCCATTACTGACATGCATGTGGAGTTTACCCTGCAAAGGGAGTTTTTTTTCCTCCAGTGAAGTTGTGGGTCTTTATATAGCAGAGAGGAGAGGAAGGGCTCCAGCCCGGCAGTCAGAGGAGTGAAAATGCCCCCACTGGAGGAAATTTTTGAGAGGGAGTTGTGAGAAGTTTGAGCTCCGGCAGTTGAAACAAAAGGATCGGAACTATAAAGCCTTGTTTGGTTGGCTGTTTGTCATATTTTTACTTGACCACCTCCTCCTGGGATATTTTTTTTGTGATTATAGATTATTTTCATCGTTGTGTTGAAATCTCATACCTCTAGTCGTTATCATTTCTGTAATTTTTTATCACAACTGAAGGCTTACACACTGCTCTGTGCGATGACGCATCTGGTGCTAATGCAAATCCTCAAACTCAGTGCAATGGGATTTGTTTCCATGCAAATGTCATGTAAATTTAAAACAAGACAATGGCGATACTGCAAAAATATATACAGAAGGTGTGTTGCATCACAAAAAATAATTAAAGGGGTTTTTACAGATTTGTTTAAACTTTTAAAGTATGATATAATTGGCTGGTCATTGCATCTTTTGTAAAGGTCAAAAGAAGAATGAATCAAAAAAGCAACTACTTTGGAGTAAAAACAATCCTCGGTCCATGTCTGTCAGTGACAAATGACTGCTGCCAATCATCCTAATCTGTCTCCTGAACCAAACCAAACATTTCCCCTGACTACCAAAGCCCTCGAACCAACAAAAGAGTCCATTAACGTGGCACACTCTGACCTCCTCCTGGGACCTGCTTTGCCTATTCAAGCATGGTGCAGCCTGAAGATAGAGCTCTGGAAATAGCACATTGCCTTATTTACTCAATACTACTGTTGCCTTGCCAACTGGTCACATGCTGACCCCGAGACTCCATTGTTTCATATCAAACCTCTGACGGGACCACAGAGGATCCTCACTCATGTCTCAGCACAACTGCTGTGCTGCTGCAGTAAAAGGACAAGACGTTTCAGTATCCTGCTCTAAATGCTTTTTGTAATGTGAATGCTCACTTTGTTGATTTTCTCCAATAACGGTTGAAGTTAGAGGACACAGTTTGCAATTTTTGACTTATTTGACATCATGTTGGAGTAAATGGAAATTTCTGTGTGATTTATTCCCCATAATCTTGCCAAAATCCAAATTAACAACAGAGTATTTTAACAGAATAACAACCTCTTCTTAAGGAAGCATAAAATGACACTGTTGAAATTGTAAGATGATGATTTTTTTTAATACAGACTGTTAATAAAGCACCACATATCAGGTAATGATGATGATTTTCTTCATAATGTTACCTACAGAGCAGCATTTTAGAAAACTAAAAAACCTGGAAGGTAAAGCACACCAAACAGCTTCACTTTATGAAGTAAAAAATCTCCACCGTCCTGCTGTGGCTGTGTTTGTGCCTCTCTGCAGAAGGCTCTCATTTAGTCTCAATCAAAGTTCTGGAAACTGGCGCAGAGTTGGTCCACTTTAAAATTTGTAGCTGTGGAAAAATTAAATGGACGCCGCACTGGTTTTGTGGCTGCAGTCAGATTTATATTATAAGGCTGTAGTGAGCTCCACCAGTGCTGTGAGGGAGGCTTTATGCAGCCTGCTTGGAGTAAAAGAATTGGACTCACAAGCTGCTGTTTCAAGGCAAAAAAAAAATTTAAAAAAATCTCTACTGGGATACTTGAGGATCTGTGTTCCAAAATAAGATGTCCAGGACATGACATTCACTCTTACATAATGAATAACAGCAATAAATTAAACCCTAAAATGTGTTTTATACTCTGTATTCACCATACTTTGGAGATTTTGAATTGTGAACGTTGGAATTATATAGCGTATATTATATTAGATATTTGTAGTGTAGTGTTTTATATATGCAATTCATGAGTCATCAACTACTTTTTCTATGCAACTGAGTTTTTAAAGTTTTATTTTCTTGGAACAAGTGATACAAATTCGAATCCTTCACGTGTTTTCTAAAATCTTTTAACTGTTTTCTAGAGTTGTCTTTTTTTTCTTGTTCAAGATATAGACACAGATATTTTCTTTATTTTTTTAAAGCATTAGTTCAACATTTTGGGAACTATGCTTAGCCAATTCCTTGCCAAGATCAGAGAATCAATACCACTCTTAAATCTTAAAGCTGGAGTTGGGAGAAGGTAAACTTAGCTTAGCATAAAGACTGGAACTTTGCTCTGTCCAACAGTAAGGAAAATCCATCCACCAGCACCTCTAAAGCTTACTTATTAACACGTTATCAGCGTTTCCTGTCATCTAAACAAAAAACGAAATGTAAACACGACAAGTTGTGGTTTTATGGGGGGAAGTCACTATACCCAGCCAACAAATAGTCCAATGTAAAGGTGCTGGTCAGCAAATTTTGCTACCTTTAGACAGAGCCAGGCTAGCTGCTTCCCCCTGTTTCAAGTCTTTATGCTAAGCTATGCTAACTATCTCCTGGTTCCAGTTTCTTATTTAACAGACAGATATGAGAGATCCTCTGATCTAACTCTTTGCAAGAAAGCAAATCTCCAAATGTCAAACTTTTCTTTAACAGTTGAAGAGTTTTGCAGTCTTCAATTCTGATAATTATCTCTATTCAAACATGGTTTCAGAGAACAAAAATATGACACCATGTTCAGTTTGAAAACTGAAATCAACAATGGTAAAAATAAGCCATAATGTCTTTTTGTCTGATGTCAGCAAGCGGTTTGTGTAAGTGGGCGTCACATCCTCCAGGCAGTGGACAGTATCTAAGGACGAAGCACTTTTCCATTTCACCGTCAGTGTGACACTGGATAATATCTGCATGACTTATAGATATTACCCCATTACCCCTCAGTAACTCAACTGGTCTGTTAGACAAGACACAGTCTCCAAGTACTTGTAAAATAAATATTGAAACTGTGCTCATAAGCCGGTGTAGAACATGAGAGGGACGGTCTGCATTGTGTTTACAGTGTGCAAGTTGCCACCAGTCGGGTCACGGACAGTTGCACAGATCGTCCCATTTAAAGGCCCAAGAAATGTGTTTACAGTGAGGAGAAGCACAATGTCCTGGCTAACCTTAATGGGAGGTGGAGGAAAAGAAGGAGGGTCCCACAGATCCCTTGTCATAGGGAATGTTGATAGGGATGTTACAGGGGAAAGATGATAAACCTTGAGTATCTGTAGGTTTATTCCTGTTTATTCAACACCAAACCAGAAATGTGAAACACATCCATTGCTCTGCACCACAAGATTTTTTCCAGAGAAAGACACATTGAGTGTATAGAATAGCAGATGTAAAAGCTTCTAGGACCAAGCAGCCAACGTTCTGACAATGTTTTATTGGCTACATCCTGTCCATCTGTGGCCAACGTTTCTACCTCAAAATAGTTGAAATTTCGTTTGTCCATTTTGATCCAGATTTAGCCTCAAATATGATCTCTTTTATACATTTATCTATCAGCCAATCATCTCTACATACAACTACAAGTACTCAAGAACTAACGCCTTAAAAAGTCTCCAGTATTTCTGATGAACTGTAATCTATCTATCTATCTATTTAGTGGTGTGAAGACTAAAATCCTCTCGTTGATTTGCAAGAAGCAAAGCAGATGCCAGAGATAGTGTGTGAAGCAATCAGTATTTTGGGTGGGGCAGATGTCGGCGGTTAGACTGTACCAGTCACTGCGAGGGGAAATGTAAATCTTGTGAGGAATCCCCCCCCCCACCCTCTTCTCCATCTCTGCAAACTGACGCATCAACAGGGAGTGAAGTAGCTGATTTATGTGGAAATAATGAGTTCAGATTCTAAAGACTGCAAAGTTTTCATTTGCGCCATATCGGGCCTCTTATGAAATACTATTGACAAGTTATGAAGTGAATGTTGGGGTACTGGCTGTCTCTGTTTACTGGAACAGTACAAGTTGCTTTTAGTGAGTGGTAGTTACTAGTGGTTTTTTTACCCCTAGTGCGTAGACTGTATATAAAGACAGACGTAGCGATGTGTGATGTCACCCATTGGTTTGCATTGTAACCTGTTTGAAGTCCAGAGTGGATGCTTATCATTGACGCAATCTTTTCTGTTTGGAGTCAGAACCTTCCTAATAAGGAGTGCCTCAGACCACAGATAACGTTAGCTTACTGGGAACACACACACACACACACACTCAGCAGACATCAAAACCACTTCAATCTTCAAATCTCGTCTTCAAATCTTATTAACAGAGCAATAATTTCCAAAATGGCCACCAGCACACTTATTAGAGGGTTTGAATTTAGACTTTTTTTCTAGAACTGGCACTCTTTGAAGAAAATGATTGACTTCATGAGAGAAGTTGAGGCTTTTTGAATGGGAGTCAGTTTTTGTCAGCATCCAGTGAACGTCTGTTGCATTGTACTTTAAGGTACTTCCACATTGGTTTCAGTCTCAAGCAATGGTAGTTGCTACCTGCTGTATACAGTGTTATCAATCCATGGTAGTTTCAGTTGAACACAACAAGGTTTTAAGATATCCATCTAGTTCTGCTGCCACCCAAAGTTAATGTGGGTAAACGAAATTTCATTTGTCCTCTTCAAAGCGTTTAAAAATTACATTTGATCAACTCAATGGAAAATACATTGTGGTAATTCAGCCAGAGAACTAAAGTCAGGCTTGCATTAGCAAATTGGCAACAGCTGTTAAATTCATTCTTCCAGGTCATTTATCAGCTTCTTGGCTATCAGCTGACTAGTAGCATCCAATCAAATTCATACAAGCGTAGAGAATAGCCATTAAAACCTGACCCATTGCTGATGCTATCACTCTGCTGATTCACACAGACTCCTCCTCGTGTTTTTGGTTTTGCTAACCCTAGATTTGATGTTTATGTATGTTGGTTAAGGGGTAATTAGTCCTCTCGGCAGACTCCCAGTTGCTGCTTGGATTTTTTTTTAGAGCTGCCTAAAAGAGCAGAGCCTTTTTTGCCAAATCTAACTATAACCTTTGCCGTAAATGCCACTCTTTTTGTCAACAATTCATTTGTTTATTCATTCCATCGAACAATGATACTGTTGGCTCTATAATACATAACTCTAGACCTGAAAGAAGTGTTTTTGCCAACATTTTCTTACTCTTATTCTGCCTTTCTTCTCAGGTGGACTTTGAGGACGTTATCGCCGAGCCTGCAGGGACCTACAGCTTCGATGGCGTGTGGAAAGCGAGCTTCACCACCTTCACCGTCACCAAGTACTGGTGCTACCGGCTGCTGACGGCGCTGATCGGCATCCCCCTGGCGCTGGTCTGGGGAATCTTCTTTGCCATCCTGTCCTTCGTGCACATCTGGGCTGTGGTGCCATGCGTCAAGAGCTACCTGATCGAGATCCAGTGCGTCAGTCGCGTCTACTCCATCTGCGTGCACACCTTCTGCGACCCGCTGTTCGAGGCCGTGGGCAAATGCCTCAGCAGCATCCGAATGCGCATAACCAAGGAGATGTAATGTCCAAAAAGAGGAAGAGGAGGATTAACGGAAAGAGGGGAGGGAGGATTGTAGGGCTGGAGCAACACAGATGGAGGGAAAAGTCAGAACAGAAAAAAAAGAAGAAGAAGAAGAAAAAAAAGACCTCTGGGAAATGAGAGGTGAGACGTTTCCGGAGTTGGGCGGGGGATGTTTGGAGATGAGGGGGTGTGGTCACACAGCACCTGGTCCCGCCTCTTTCTACCAGCTGTTTTTTTCTCTCCAGTACTGGTGTAACCAAACAGGGCACAGGAAATCAAAGGGTCGCTCTATGGGGGTGGGGAGGGGGGGTTGTTGTTTTGTTTGTGTTCTAGATTTTTTTATTCTTCACTGTTAATTTTCTCTAGCAAGCAACCGAGCTCCAAACTAGTTTTTTTGTTAGTTTCGCCACATGATGTAAATTCCTTCCATTTTTACCGTTTCTGTGGATAGCTTATCACTTTATTGATTCATGTGAAGGGAGGATGTCAGGGTGTATCACTGTCTTCTCTCGCGCTTGTTTGTGTTTGTTTTTGGAGCCGCTGGGCCGGGCCGGATGGTTGGATGTCAGCGTTGGCCAGGTCAAAGCAGATGAGCGCTGCCAAATTCCATCTGACTCAGCAAAAACAAAACAACCCCCAATCCGCACCACACAGCCACGCCCTCCCTCTGCCCCCCCTGACCTCCAACCCCCAAAACCAACCTCCCAGCCTCCCCCCACCACCCCCACCCCCCCTCCGCCTGGCTTTCCAGCAGTCTGACACACTGAACCTGCCCTTTTTCCTGCATGCCACCTGCGTCGCCTTGCCAGCAACTCGCCGTCCGCCACCGTCACGCCCGCCATGCTGCCTGCTGAGGCAGAAATGATCCGCACCTCTGCATCTCAGCTCACTTGCTCTCTGCATCAGCTTCCCTACTTTGCCTCCACCTCGAAAAAAAAAAAACATTTTTCAGAGCAGGTTTCATCACAATCATCCTCATGAGCACATGGGTGTGTGACAGAGAATGTTAGCATCTGGATTTCACTTTTTTATTTTTGTTTTTTTCTTCAGAGCAACGTACGCCTGTCCTTTATCAGTGAGGCTTAAGGCTTTTAAATGCACACATCATAGTTCCATGTGCTTTTTTTCTACAGTATAAATATGAAGAACTTGAGGGGTTAATTTCAATGCCATTGTTTTGATGTCCTATATGTACTGTATGGGTGTTTATGCAGAAGATAAGCCCTGATAAAACTTAAGCTATGGCCTCATTCCAGTGCACTAATCTATGGGAAAGTATTGTTAGTGAATAGCACTAATGTAAATCTCCTTTCTATATAACTCATCTGCAAAAGGTAGTAGAGTACTAACATTTACTTTTGCACACTTTGCACTTAGAGCGTGCAGTTACGAGCTTGTGTGGAAGTTTTTCTTATGCACTGTGGTACTTACACAGGTTAATGCATTGGAATAAAGACAATATGAGGTGGAATGTGTGATTTTTATTTTTGTTATCTGGTCATAATTTTGCACCCTCCCCCTGTTTTTGTCTTTTGTTTTCTTGATTCTCCCCTGATGAGTTTGTTCCGCTTCCCCAACTTTTTGACTGTGGACACAATGCTGAAAAGCATCAAGCTGACACCTCCCACCCCAGAGATGGGTGAAGGGATGGATGGATGAGGGGGGGGAGGGGGGGTTTCTGTGATGGGCTGGGTTGGGGAGGGTTATGTTTTATCAAGACACTTAAGCACGCTTTGACTCCGTCACCTTCAGTCTACCTGCTGTCTTCTCACAGGGATGGTAATATCATAGCACCTGTTTCTTGAATTGAGTTTTTTAAGCTCTAAAGGTGATATTTTTATAAGAAATTATTATTTTTTCCTTCCTTGCTTTTACTGTACAATACCACGCTGTGCACATTAAAATTTAATATAATCCAGTGTGCATTTGTTTATGTTTTTTTAACCCACGCTGTAAGTGATCATTAGCATGTGTGTCTCCATCATGAAATCAGATATTAACTGTGGATTTTTTTGTTCTTTTTTTACTTGTGATGATGAGTCATAGCGGACATAATTGTGTAATGATTCACAGTAGATACTGGTTTCATTCATCTGTGCTGCAGGAACCAGCCAGCTGAAGCTACTTGTGGAAAAAACACATAACATAACATAACATAAGAATGAAGCTGGAGCACAGCGGCTGAAAGATCATTCCCAGCAGCAGTGCCCTCCAAACCTTCACTAGCATTTATATGAGTCAGTGACAGTAAGGCCTAATGCCTGCAGGGTTGCTCATAGCATTTTTTTTTCCAACCCTGGCACAGCATTTCCATGGTTACATGAGAAACAAATAAAAACGTTGGGCAATGCTCATGAGACTGATTTCAAGTCTCTTGACTGTATTCAAGTTAATTTACACCAAAAACAGGCACATAAATACACAGCCTGAGACAAGCGTTCACTGTAAACTGTATTGTTCAACAGTAACATGTTGAGAATGAAGTCAAGTCGACTTAACAGTGGTTCATTGTTTATCATCAAGGGTGATTTTTAAAGATAAAGTGGATACAGTAGAAAAAGGGTACAGACGAGCTGTTTAGGGCTGCCTCCAGGTAGTAACCTAGCTACAGTTTACGCTTACCATATACAGTACCAGTCAAGAGTTTGAACACACCTTCTCTTTCCCTTGAATGAAAAAGTTTGTCCAACTGGTTATGTATTTTCATAACATTTGAGTCACAGAGGCCAAAAGTATGTAGACACCCAGACATTACGCATATATTCATTCGATGAGCGTCTCATTCCAAAACAGCTGCAAAACCAGCTTTCACTCTTCTAGTTTCAGGTTTTTTACCGGATTTTGGAGCCTGGCTACTGGGCTCTGTGCAGACCAGTCAAGTTCTTCCGCACCAAACTGGGATAGACTTTCCTTTATGGACCTGGCTGTGCACTGCGGTATTGTCATGTTGAAACAGGAAACAGACAAAGTTGGAAGCACTATTGTCTAAAAATATCATTGTATGCTGTAGCATTAAGATTTCCCTTAAGTGGCTTCCCTTAAACTAACCCAAACCATAAAAAAACAGCCCTGGACTAAAAGTACACAGAAGTATATGGAATGTCCACATACTTTTGGCTGTTTAGTGTAAGAATTTCCAAAATCCTCACAGACTTCTCAGTCAGTCTGGATGAAAAATATTCCATCTGCTGCACAATAAAAAGACTTGTCTCTCAAGATGCAACTTTATCTCTCAATCTGAGCAAAGCCAGTAGCCAAAGTGACATATCTTGCTCAGTTTACAAAACTGAAGGTTTTATTATAGTGTACATTTGTATATATTAATTTTAGGCAAATTTTTCTTTAATTGTACAAAGCAGGTGAGGAGATACAGCCCCCTTTCTTCCTCTTTAATGTGCAAGGGATAGAATATTTTTTATCCAGATGGGCCAAAGTTTTTAACAGTGGAAATATCTTAAAACTATGATAAACAACATGAATGCTGGGCCTGAAGATAGCCTATCCAGCGTTATGTAAGCGAATAATATAGACAAATTTCAACATGGTAATACTAAATCACAAATAAGATGCTGGGAGAATGGAAAGACAGAAAGCAAAAGGAAAAACTGATTAAAGAAAGAAGGAAAAACAGCTTGTGGAATCTTCTGAACACCCAAAAAATATCAAACTAAAAGTGGTTTTTGTACAGACAGACACGACCTCAACAGTCTGCACTCAGACACTCAGACAGCTCCAGCTGGACCACAACAGAGACACAACTGAGAGCTACTGGGCAAGCTGCAGTTAAAGGTCCTAAACAGAGTAAAACCTGTTCATTGTTGCTCCAGAGGGGGAAATTTCCAATGACTTGCAGTGCAGGACCAAATTGGACATAACGGAAGGATGAGAGAGCACAGTGATGGTCCTGTTACTTCCATGCAGACGACAGGATTGGACAGTGGCTAATGGCAGTGACCTGATACAACCAGGGTGAGAAGTTACCAGCAACTGCTATAGTAGCTTAGTACTTCTCTGTGTGGCGGTAAGTTTGTCTTTTGTGTTAGATATCTCATTCTTTTGGATGTATTTCTCTTACTTTAAAGGCAGCACTTCTTTCCATTCAGTTTCCAGTCATTAACATTGGTGACAAATATTGATGCAGACTTTATGTACACTAGGACGGACACAACTCAAGCACGTTTCAAGAATCTGTTAATTGATTTTTATACCATGCAAAAAATGAATGGAAATCAATGGATGCCTGCAACACAAGAAAAATACATCCAAAACTCTAAAAACTGCACAGACTGCAGTTGATGAAATGATCAGGAGCCAAAATTTGTGTGGTACTTTAGGTGAATAAATTTGTGGTGGTTCAGTTGTCTGTGTTGTCCCTTCCCAGAATGAAACTCTGGCATATAATCTTGTTCTGTAGTGAGTGTGCATGATGTAGGTGTCTCGCAGCAGCACAAAGACATGCATGTCAGGTGGATTCAAGGCTATAAACAACAAAATGATGGGAATGGGAGTGTCGTGGATATCTGTGCTGAGCCTGAAGGAGGGGTGGACACCTGTCCTAGCAGGGAAAAGCTCCAGCCTCCTGTGAATAAGAATGGAAATGATGCTGGGAAAAATATTTAATTTAGTACTGGGCAGTGTCTCTGCTTTCCTGGTACAGCTATATATTAAAGTCAAGCAGTATTACTATAAAAAGTCTTGATTTTTGAGACGCTCACCTTAATTTTTATAATGCAACAGCACCCTCTAGTGGGCTAAATTGAGAAATGCATATATACGATATGGCCAAAAGTATGTGGACAGCCATTGTTTAATAGACTATTTCTAAACCATAAGTATCAATCTGCTGCCATAACAGTCTCCACTCTTCTGGAAAATCTTTCTACAAGATTTTGGAAGCTAGCCGCAGGGATTTGCTCCCATTCAGCCACAAGAGCATTAGTGAGGTCCAACACTGATGATAGGGCGATAAGGTCTGGCTCGCAGTCTGTGTTCCAGTTCATCTCAAAAGTGATAGATGGAGTTTAGGTCAGGGTTCTGTGCAGACCAGTCAAATTCTTCTACATCAAACTGAAAAAAACTATTTTTTTATGAGCCTGGCCCATAAAGAGAGCCTTTCCCAAACTGTCGCCACAAAGTTGGAAGCACATTATTGTCTAAAATATCATTGCAGGGGTATCCACATACATTTGTCCATATAGTGTTGTATATTCTAAACTGTAGGTCTAAAGAGTCTTTTATTAACAAGCCCTTTTTTTTCATGCTTCCATGAGTCACGACAGACAAGACGTCCTGACATTGTTTAGTGTCAACAGAATAAACCAGACCACTGAATGTGCGGAGTAATTATTGTAATTGCTTCAATGGTGCTGTGTTGTATCACATTATATTGCCAGTGGAGGGAGATATTGCCTATTTAACATAAATAAATCTCACTGATACAGACGGGTGACATATTAAAGGAAAAACTGGTACAGGTCTGAATGCTTGACCCCTACACTGAGGGGATCTGGTGGCTCTGTTATGCTGTGGGGGGCATTTTGCTGGCATGGTTTGGATCCACTTGTCCCCTTAGAGGGCCTGTACCAGTTTTTCCTTTAATTTGTGTTCCTTTAAAGTGTTGACTAATTTATATGCCCTTGTTAGATGATTCATTAAGGCATTTAACTTCTCTCGATGTGAGAGCCACATTAGATTAAACCTAAATTCCTTGGTTGTCAGCTGTACAAGTGTCCTTTAAGAGTGAAATAGCAGCAACATAACTGATGTAACAAACGTGAGAAAGACATGACGTTCGGTTTCTTTTCTTCTCCTCGGTTCCGGATGACTCAGTCTGTCGTGTTCGTCAGTGGAAAGACAGAGACCAGGTGACATAAACATTGTGGCTTTTAACCACCTGGAAGGCTGCAGCATCAGCAGCTGTTTCCTCTCGCAGCAGACACATCAGCGATGAGAGAGAGAGCGAGTTCTCAGTGATTTTGTGTGATTTATTGCTGTCAAAACACATCAAGTAGAGACATTCACCTTCTCTGTGAATATAGTGGTGAAGGGAATACTTTAACATCTTTGTCACTTCAGCTCTGTAGGTTTTGTTTAACTGAAAACTTTTAAGGCTTGACGCCTGACCCCAGGAAGCAGCACTGCTACCTTTTGACAATTTATGTGGTACATTTAGGCTTTCCGTTCACCTTTTTGTGTTTACTTTCCTAATGTGGATCGTTCTGAGGTGTTTGTTCTGCTTTCCTCAACAGGTCATTCAGTCAAGTGATTAATCTAATTCTGATTAGTTGGTTTCTGTCCTATGAGAAAGATGTTTTATGTGTCCGGTTGTTCCATGTGACTCCTTCCTCTCCTATAATTAACATGTATAAATACTGTATAACATAGACTGTATCGAGGGAAATTCAAGTATTTTAGAATTCCAAAAAGGAAATTCTCATTCAAGATAAATAATCTTGTCATGCACCATTTGCATGAATTATTAAGTTTGTTTTGATGTAGTTTTTCTTGATTTGTCTAAGTAAGGTATTCAACCTATTTTTCAGCTACAACAGACAAGAAACACATCTAGAATTCATGAGAATTCATGTTGTATTATTTCCAACATTGAGAATATTCAGTGAACCTTCATCTAAAGTCTCTGAGGTTTCATTGCATATTCTAGTAGTTTAAGGGTCAGATGTTTCTAAGTGGCCTGATTTACCGGATCCAAGAACTTTTGTTTAGCCTTCAAATATTGTTTGATATTTTCAAATTTCTCTTGATTACACAATATGTTTGTTTTGCAGAGTACAGCCCGATACTGATGCTTCTCAACCGTCAGTGGGCGCTGACCGACTACACATTCATCTGCAGTCCAGCGCTGGCCTTTCTGATCTGTTAACAGACATCTGCAGCTGAAACAAAGCTGGTTTCTTGGGTCAAATCACACACACACATACACATACACAAAACCCCGTGTGTTCTCCAGCATGTCCTCTTTATTTGGTCTCAACAAACAAACCCTCAGGGAAGCTACTGCTGCTGTCCTGGTTTGCCCTGACTCGCCCACACAACCAGCTCTCTCAGGCAGTTTGGCTGCAGGGCATTTTATCCAAATTTGTAAATATAAGACAGATGTCAATTATATCCATGGTCTTAATTATGTCTTGCATATTGCACTTTTGTTTTCTTATTTTTATATTGTGTTGTGTTTTCTGCACCTGGATATTTTTGTATTAAATGTGATTTTTCACCTGCGTTTCTCTGTGATGACAGTCGGCCGTTATAATTCATTTCATTGGAACTCAATGAGAGCAAATTCTCCTTGCAGCCATACATAAAAACATAAATGCACATGAATGCCAAAAATGAAAGCACAAAACAAAGGAGGAGCATATACTGAGAAATATAAACCCTAACTTGATTTTTTTTTTTTTAATATACCTGAATTAGCTCAGCATGCTGTTGACATATCAGTGTGAACTTGTTTGTGGCACCTCTGATGAGTTATGAAGCCTTAATATCAAGCAGAAAGGAACAACCTTTGCTTTTTCATATTTGTGCTACATTTGTTTTGCTATTTTACTCCTTAATTGTCCTGCACAGAATGTCTTTTTTCCTCCACTCTCGTAAATTTCCTTAAATCTGGTTGTTGATGAATTGACAGAGGCTCCTTTGTCATCGGACTTGAAATGAAAACAGGCCTTTAGAGAAAATCAAATCCGCATCCAGCATTTTTAGGGGGAACAATCTTCTTCTGGCGTGACGCTCCGTCAGCTGTTGCAGTAGTGAATAATGAAAATGATGAAGCGTGCTATGACATCAAGCGAGAGGAAGGCTGGCGCAGATACATCCCCTGCGGCTGAGCGTCCACCACACCAGCTCTTTACAGATGTTCTTCTCTCCCCTGGAACACCTGGTTCTCTGTCAGTCAGTACGCTCTTTGAAGGGATACGTCACTTTTACCACATCTGTGTGTCAAGTGTTGGACAACGTAATACATCAGAGTGCACAGGGGGAATCTTTGATATCTTCATCTACTGATTCTTTCTCAATTTTTGGTTGCACTTCACTGTTTTCATCTCCTATTTTCATCGTCCATCATCTTGATGAATTTTCTATGAATATAGATTAAATCACTATAGTGTTCATTGATAGTAAAACATACTTTGGTTATGGAAATGTAACACTGATTGCAACAGAATCTGTCATTTACAAGTGACAATAAGAGGGACAAATTCTTTCCAAAACATGATGCCACCTGTTCTGACAAGATGATAACTTAATGAAACAAAATGAAACAATTTGGGAGATTTTATCATCTGTGTTGTTTGAATATAGTTCTCTGTATTGCTTTTCAAACTGCTTCGCTGTGTCAAGTGATCAAAGTCTCTACTATCCTCCTCCGTAGATGTGTTAAAAGATGAATTATATTTCCTTTTGTTAATTCACAGCCTGCAGAACAAAGACACAACAGCAACAGAAAGATGACGTAACGCCCCAGTCAAGGAGATATATCTTGTTAATATCCTGTATTTGACAAAACAATCTCACCACAAAGTCCATTTAGTAGCTGTTCTGGAGCTTTGAAATCATGTTAACACCCCCTTCCTCAGCAAAGTTTGCCTTGTTGTTATGGAACAGGAGATGCACTGTTTTCTATTGTTCTATTGTTTGTAAGGACTTCTCGTCCGTGTTGTCTTAAAAGTTCATTCTGGAAACAGCGGTTGCCTTTACAGTCTCACTACAGGCCAATTTAAGTGGCTGTTTTGGAGCTTTCAGTTATATCACATGATCTTCCTCAGATCATTATCCTCTGTTTTGTAATCTACAGAAATAAAACTTCATAAAATATAATCTTATATCAATGTAAAGGTGATAGTTATTCTGTTTGTCCACAAAAACACTCACTTTGTTACAACTTACTGGTATAAAAATGCCAAATAAAGATCAATACTTGCTGCAGATTACTGTTTGCATTAAAATATCAACAACGAAGAGGAGAATAACTATAAAGAATATGCACAAAAATGCAGCATAAAGCCCAGATGTGATGCTGTGATTTCACTGGTACTTGCGTGTGGTTTATTTTAGTCAAAGCTTCCACAGATAAACAACCAGGACGGGAGAGTTTAAGAGCTCTTGAAGGCCTCCTATAAACAGTTTAACAAGACAAGACTGGCAGGAAATGGAAATTGAGCGGCAATCCCGTATACTGAATGCAGTAGGGTTTTTTTTTTTTTTCTTTTGATTACATTATAGAAACAGCATGTCAAAATAAACATAATTTACAGTAACCACAGTCAAAGAGCAAAGACATTTGTCTTGTAAATCTGTAGTTGGGTTACTTTAACTAGACCAGAGTAAAAGTGGATTTTCTCTTGCAGTGTACAGAACTGATGTCTTATTATAGTAAATCAAAATTAACTGCTATGTGCAACAAGTTAAATTTCTGATATTTGTCTGTCTGAGCAACACCGAATCTCTTTGGCATTTTTGAGTCATTCTCGGTCACTTTGAGAGCCGTGTAAATGTTTAAAATGTGTCTTAAAAGCCGTCCAATAAGCTGAAACTCAACCACGTTACACCCACTGAGCTATTTTGTATTGTACAGCATCTCATTTTGGGGATATTGATGGACTCTGTGGTGTAAATTCTGCAGAAGCCATGTGTGCACTTTCTTTTGATGATACCGTTGCTTTTTTTATTATGTTTATAACATCCACTGATGGCCTTCGGTGGGTCCTGATATGAGCTCTGTTGTGGCTCCATCCATGACTGGACAGATTGTCAGATACAGACGCAGCAGTTTTCATGCCTGGCTACTGCAGTAACCATTTCCTGTGATGTATGAGATTGTAATCTTTTGATTTCCTCTTTCATTAGGAGTGTTTCTATCCGACAAACAGGTAACAGAAGATGAGATCTGTCTGTTTAGACATGAAAATATGGAGTCTAGCCTTCCAGCAGAGTGGTCTGATGACCGCTGAAGCTGCACTGTAACACAAAGGCGACAAAAGTTTCCCGTCTGGGCAGGAAACAATAAGTGATCAAGACATGCATTTATAAGAGGATAACACCGCTGAAAAATAACGTGAAGAAAAAGTAAATTTATATTAACAATTGCAGAGATATTTGCTTTTTTGTTTGTAGTTTCATGACTACATTTATTTCTAAAACTTCCTGAAGCACTGTCCTGGGAAGCAGAGGTATCAGACTCGTTGTTTTTGCTTTCCTTGCCCATGTTTTGAGATATACTATATGGACAAGATTATGTGGACACTACAACACATGATGTGTATTTTCAACAGCTACAATAGAGTTAAGTTGCAGATGTGTTTCAGAGAATGAAATCATTCTTGCTAAATGTTAGATTTACACCACCCTGCTGAAAGAAATGATGACGAAATCATTTAGGGAATAAAAAAAAAAGTAGTGAAGAGAGACCTGTCAGTTTATCAGTTTGATATAATTGTCACATTTTCACATCTGGGGTGTTTATAACTGCCATTAAACAGTCATCATAAATGAGGCAGAGATACCAGCTGGTACATCTGCAGTTGCAAAAAATAAACCATAATTAATTCAATGCAGCTGCAGGACAGATGAAGATTTTATAAACAGGTGCAACTTTTTCCCCAAGTAGAAAAAAATCTCACTATAGTATTTTTCATCAGTCGTAGTCACACTTTTAAACCCCTCAGATTACTGCCATAAGCATCTATATTGAATATTTGTGAGCTTCAGCAGCCATGAGTCCTTAATGAACCGTTCTCTCATTAAGAACCAATACAGTACAGACAAGAGAATCAGCTGTAAATCCTCCCTTAACCTCCTTTTTCTCATGTACCCCTGTATGACCCGTTTTGTCATTATCTGTCATGAACTTTAAAAATCCTGCTGAAGAAGCTCGTCTATGGAGATACACAGCTGAGTGATGGAGTGAAGGAGGAAATTACCACTCCCTCCCTCTTTTGAACTAAAGGAAAGTGGGAGAGGTAAAGAGTCCATCTGCAGAATGAGGAAGCCAGGGCCTCTGATGGGTCAAGAGCATCAATCAGAGATAACTGTCCCGGTCAGCAGTTAACCAGGGTTTGTATTGACCCTGCAGGTGATAAATAATCTCAGTTGGACTAGGTTTGGGCGCATGGGGATGGATGACAGAAATGGTGAAACCGAGACTGAGTGCAGCCCTGCTCCTCCCTGCTCCTCCCTGCTCCTCCCTGCAATATTTCTCTTTTCACTTTCATCTCAGTAGCTTCGAAATTAGCCCGACCCCGAGGCTCCTGTCACGTCCCTGGAGACCAAAAATTCCTGTTCACGTCAAAGACCAGCAGATGGCGCCAACATAAGTCAGATGCATGCCGTTGTGGTTGGTTTTAAAGGGTCAGTTCACCCTAAATATTATGCCACCTGTTCTGACAAGATGATAACTGATATTAACTAAAATAATGACACAGTTTGGGAGATTTTATCATCTGTATTGTTTGATTATAGTTCACTGTGTTGCTTTTCAAACTTGTTGTGTTAAGTGACCAAAGTGTGTGCCGTCCTCCTCCATAGATGTGTTAAAAGATGACTTATGTGTCTTTTGTTAACTCACAACCTCCAGAACAAAGACAAACAGGAAGAAAGATGACGTAAACACACCAATCAATAAGACGATATCCTCTATTTGAAAAAAAACAATCTCACCACAAAGTCCATTTAGTAGCTGTTCCGGAGCTTTGAATCATATCACACCTTCTTCCTCAGCGGAGTATCCCTGGTTGTCATGGAACAGTAGATGCTCAAATTTCAGTTTTTAAGAGCATTTTAAGGACTTTTGGTTTGTGTTGTCTTAGAAAATGAGATTTGAAACAACAGTTGGCAATACAGTCTTACCACAGGTCCATTTAGTGGTTGTTCTGGAGCTTTCAATCATATCACATGAAAGCCGTATTGTGTATCAGTCTCTGAGATTTCTGCTTCCACCCAAGTATAAAAGAGGTGAATGGAATTTAATTTATGGTGCTCACAGTGTTGTAAAATCACATTTCAAAAAACTCAACAGCAACATCTCTTTTTAGAAACTGTCATGTGTGTGAACTGACCCTTCATGCCACTTTATACGATCACACACCAAATCTCCTTTTAGGTTTCATCTCAACCACTGTAGAGCATGTATAGAAACACACAAACATGCACAGAAAATAGAAAGTGCATAGTTGTCATGCTGCAGGTGTTGTGGTCACAGGATGCAGATCATTCCTACAGCGCGTGTCATACGTCGGGGTTTCTACATTCTGCATGCCAGCAGTGTGAGGCTCACCACTGAGCTGACCTTTTCCTTCTTCTTCATCTTCTTCTTCTGCTCCCCGCCAAGACAAGGGTTCAAGCCAAAGCAGAGTTTACCACCACAGGAACCACAAAGACACACCCCTCCGGTATAGACACACACACCCTTTGTTAGACACACCCCTTAGCAACTGTGTCAGAAATGCCCAGAGGTAATGCAAAACACAGTTCCTCTAATAAACACAGGCTACAGAGAGTGACGCAGTGTGTTGTGAAGCCTCTGGCTCATCAGTAAGAAATAAAAAGAAAGGTTGAGTTTCAGACAATTAACTTTTATAGGAGAACTTTTTTTACAAGAACGTACATTGAATTTACGTTTCGGGCAGTTAGCTGATGTTCTCAAACATTATCACTTCATAAAAGTGAGCATGAAAAGGTGAGGGTGATACAACGGGGGATTCATAAGATTCACTGAGAAAGTGGCTGTTTGAGATGATGAAACTAATGACCTTTGTCTGCTGCATGCAACATTAACATCATCCGGTACAACAGCCTGCTTTTAGAGCTTAAATTGGACCGTAATCATGCTTTTCAATGTATGAACTGAAAGGAATAGTTCAACATTTTGAGAATTACACTTCACAGCGTGATGACAAGACTCCAAGAAGTCACTGCACCGTGAAAAGAAATACTCCAAAACATAGATCTCAATAAATCCATGAATGGTTGTTTTTACACTTCATTTCTGTACAGATTAAACAAACAAGATACAACGTGTTGATTTGTGAGCTTTTTTTTTTAACTTTGGACGGAGCCAGGCTAACTTTTTCCACCTGTTTCCAATCAATGTGATAAGCTAAGCTAACTGGCTCCTGGCTGTAGCTGCATGTTGATACTGAAGACTAAGTTTAGATTGTATTTCTTTCCAAAAATGCATCTTTCTGATTTGTCTACACAGAATTAAGTGTTTCAATTAAACCGCTGTATACTTTTCTTTATTAATAATATTGGTTTAATATGTTGCTACTTAAATTTCTTTTCAGTGACGTTTTTGTGACGTGTAAATGAAGATTCCTTGTCAGCAGTCCTTTGAGGTGACATAAAGGTTGGTGATGCACTCAGTGACAGTTTAAGGGCTCTCTGGTGTGATGTCAGAGGTGACAGTGTTGTCCAGTGGGAAATCAGGGAGTTGAGAATAGAGAGGTTGATTAAACGGAAGGGGTTGCACCGAAAATGTCCCTAAGTAAAGTTATGAATGGCCAGTTTTAATTCTAAGAATAAATGAATGTAGCAGACGTTTAAAAGCAGCTGAGCCTTTGTGTTGTTAAAACCTGTGGAAAAAGGGGATGAGAGAGGAAACTATTAGTCTTTAATGACGCTTTACCTCACTCAAACACGTATCACATCCACATACGGAGTGATATGTCTCGTTTTGCGTTTTAGACGTCACAAATTCCGTCACATCACTCGTCCAGCCACTTGAACACACTTGTCCCACGTCTGTCTGTCTCATTAAAACCCCTCACATGTCACCGTGTCTGTCAGAAAGTGAGCGCAAACAGCCACTGTGCTGCTCTTCAGCAGTTCCTACCTATTAATTCTCCATCCGCACTCTGTTATCAGGCTTTCCAGTCTTCATTCCAACTGCCCTCCTTTCAGGAAGTGGGACAAAGGAATTTTTTGTGCTGCCCGCTGTGATTCATAGCTGACACACACTCACACACACACACAGTTGGTTTAGGCTTTATAACTTAGCTCATTATTTATGGCTGAGTGAGCCGTTTTAACATGACAACCAGTATTCTGACTCACAGGGGCTTCTGGAGGAGAGTCAGGTGGAACTTAAAGAAGAAAGGAAGACTTTCCTTGTCAGTGTGACCCTTTTCCCTTGGTTTTTCTTTGATTTTGAACATTTATGGAGTGTTAAGGGCACATTAGTAGTCTCAGTTGTGCTGTAAAATAAGCTTTATTCATGGGCTAAACACCCTTATTCAGAGGAATGGATGGATCTGGTCGATAAATTCCTCCAAACTGAGTTGTTTTATGTTAGGCAATAAAGAATTAACACTTCCTTTAGGACATAAAGGGTGACATTTAAAATGAGATATAAATATAATTAAATGATGCATTAAATTGGAATAGTGTTTCTCCAAAAAAAGTAAAGTTTTGTTTTAACTGGTGGTTTTGTTCCGCATAATAATCCATGTAAAGCTCATAATACACAGTTCCCTTTAGTTTTTCAGCTTTCTTACCTGCGTGTCTGCTTCACCTGAGCTCCACAGACAGATGAGGCTCAGCACCTGGACGCGTCACTGCGTTTGGAGCCGGAGGGGGCGGGGCATCACGCGCCACGACAGAGGCTGATGTGAGAGCTGCAGCAGCAGCAGCAGCAGCGTGTCTGCTGGATGCGGTCAGTCAGATAGTGTTGAGTCTCACTGGTTCGTGTTCAACTGGCGAGCAACAAACTAGAGTTTAATTACAGGAAAACAGACAAAGTCAGATCGGAGGGAAGAAAAAAATCTTTTTTTTTTCTGGGAGTTTTTCTTTCACGGAGAGAAAAAAAAAAAGCGAAGAGAGAAAATCCACAGCGATCAGTTTGGATTTGATGAGAAAGTCAAGAAGTCCCGCTTTTGAGGAGACCAGCGGAATATGATTTGAGCTAAGGGAGCGTATACTGTCGCTAACAGGTGAGTTTATTCTCTCTGGATTTTCTCTCAGTTTCTTGACTTTGCTATGTTTTCATTTGAGTCTTGAATTGTATTTTGATGCGTAAACAGAGATGTCCCCCCCGACCATGAAACCCCTGACCCCCCCACCCGCCCCCTCCTCCACCTCCTACACCAACTTTGGATATCACAGCCTGTTTTGAAATGTTTTTTCTGGCTCTGAACACCATTTTACCAACTTCCCATGTGTGTTTTCTGAGACTTTTCGCCATGAGTCACTTTCCTCTCAAACTGAAAACATTTTCACTGTTTCACGCAACCTTTTGTCCTTAGAAAAAACAGCCGTGCAATGAGGCTGTAAATTTATTGTGTTTGGTGCAGGTGCGCAATATTGTGCACCCTATTACTCATGTTTTTAGACCACAACAAGTTGCTATTCATCACATCATCCCCTTAGTATAAGAAATATATATATATACTGTGTAATACGCTATAATAGGCCCTTAAAGTTGTTTTTATTTTTTATAGTGAGTTAATTTTTCACTTATACTCGTTTTTGTGTTTATTTTTTATGACATCACTGTTATTTTCCGATGGCGTTGAATCAGACCTCTTTATGTCTTTGGCCCTCATTGGTGATATTTTCTGCTCTAAACTTTCATAGGAGTTTGCCTACAGGCAGCTGTTAGTTATATCTGTCTTTAAATCTTTTCCCTGGACGTTTATGTGGTGGTATGATTTTTTTTTTTTTTTTTTTTTTTTTTTTTTTTTAAAGGCTGCTTTTGACCACTGACTTGCTTCTAAAAAAACAAAACCCAATGAGCTGCTAACTGTGAGAAATCAGTCATAAATCAGTCAAATTGTACACTAGGGAATCTCAGTGAGGATATGTATGCATTGCTGTGGGCATGAGTATAAAACCAACCTACGGTGCTGGATGTTATTGCCTTGTTTTGGTTTACTTCTAAAACCACATCCAGATAGGGAACAGGCAAATGCACATTTTGCAAATTCTCTGGTGCTGCTCTCTCTCTCTCCCTCCCTCCTTCCACTAAAAGCATCTCTCAGTGGATTACCATTTAGTTGTTGGGGTTATTTATCATTTTGTAGGACGGTCCCTCTTGCCTTTTCCCTCCCACCTCTTTTGTTTTAATTGAGTTTATCTCTGCTCCCTTGGGCTCTTGCTGTCTAAACTTAGGCTCGTGGTTGTGTCGCCCTGCAGAGCCGACTGCTCTCTTGGTGATTCACTGCTTTGCCTTGCGCTGTGGTCATTTGGGAACGGAGCTAAGCACCGCAGAAGTGCTCACCCAACTCTGACTACTGGTTTGTCTAGGGTCAGTGGAGTCAGAAGTAGAAACGTGATGATTGGGAGACTGATATTAAAGCTTTGTGTCACTATAAAGACTCCAGTCACTTCAGTATGACTGGTGTCACTGCTTGTGGTAATGTGAGGTAAACCCTGGTTTTACACCCTCACAGAGTCCTATTTACAAATCTAAAAAGGGATTGGGATGTCCCTCTTGTTTCTCCTCACACAGATTGTGCCCTTTTTCCACACATTCACACTCCAGACAATCTAGGCCAGTCTATTCAGAGATATCTATGATGAATGTTTGTAGTGCTTTGTGTTCCAGCAGGGATGTGTTACTCATTTCTCATGTCTCCTCTTTCTGGAACAGGATGAATCTTCGCCCGCTGGAAGCCGTTCATGCCATCCTGCTGCTGTGGGCCCTGTGCCCCAGTGTGCAGGGCCAGTGCGATAAATCATCTGAGACATCCAGACTCAACCTCTCGGTCACCTACGAGCTCCCAACTTTCACCACTAACTTCACCATTCAGAATATGGTGACGCTGGATGGGATCATTTATGTCGGGGCCGTGAACCGAATCTACGCCTTGGCCCCAAATCTTACGAAGCTGTCAGAGTACCACACAGGGCCGCTGTTTGCCAATGAAACCTGCGGCCGGAAACTAAGCAGCACAGGCGGTGGTGACAGGGTGGACAACCACAACATCGCCTTGGTGGTGGAGCACATTTATGACAAGGGTTTGTACAGCTGCGGGTCGGCGGACAACGGTGTTTGCCGGCGTCACGTCCTGGATGATGACATTAGCCCGAAAACTGTAGACGAACAGGTGTACTGCTTTGGAGACAAGGTGAGACAAGGCAAGGGTCAACCAAGCAACTCAGATGTTGTGGTCAGCCCTTCTGGTTCTCAGGTGCTCAACGTGGAGAGCAACGTTATCAAGTTTTTTGTTGGAAACTCTGAGATTCCCGGCATGAGTAACGTATCAGGCGGCACAACACATCCCCACACCATTTCCCTGCGGAAGATGAAGACGAGCCAAAATGGCTTCACGTTCTTCTCCAGCCGTTCATACATGGACTTGATTCCATCTCTACGTGGAAACTACTACCTGCGATATGTTTACTCCTTCCACAGCGGACCCTTCACCTATTTCCTCACCGTGCAGAGGGTGAGCAGGGACTCTCAGGCCTACCACACCCGCATAGTCCGCATGTGCTCCTCCGACCTCGACATCCGCCGCTACGTGGAGATGCCCCTCGAATGCATCAGCACCGATAAGAGGCGACGGCGCTCCACGGAAGCTGTGAAGGTGTTTAACATCCTCCAAGCTGCTTACGTCACTAAGGTGGGCAATGACGTAGAACTGCAAAAGCAGCTGAAGGTGGAGGAGGGCGACGACGTGCTTTTCGCCGCCTTCGCCCGCGGAAAGCCGAACTCTCCGGAGCCAACCCCCAACTCAGCCGTCTGCATCATGTCGCTGAAACACATCAACAACATGTTCAAGATGTACATGCAGAGGTGCAACACAGTAGACCTGTATCACTTCACTGGATCAGACACTAAGACCTGCTACAATGTGGTAAGTGCTTGGAGGGGTTGAGGCGACTGTGACAGGGTAGCCATTGTAGAACTCTCACTTTGCATTGCAAAATGGCGTAAACAAATTAATGTACAAAGGACAAAAGTTGTCTCTGTTCCAGGAAAGTTTTTGTATTCAAAGTAAATACGAATAAATTATTATTATTAAAATGAGCCCTGATCATAGATTTCAGCTCTAAGTTTTGAAAGTCAATAAACTGCAATAGCAGAAGTTGTGTTCAATGGTGACCTCTACAATGGCTACTGCTGTATTAACATGTCATTTTATGGCTTATATTTTTATGCCAATTAATGTATTTGAGGATGTTTCAAATATATACCCTGCACTAACTTGGTATGTTCAAAGATCTGTCTTGGTGTCCAGGCCAAAAATGTGTTTTTTTGGCGCATGAAGGATGATGCCACGCACTAAATTGCAAAACTCTTTGCTCAACAACGGTATTTTAAGCATTTGGACCTTTTTATCCAGAGCGACATAGATGGAGTCCAAAAAACACAATTTTAGTCTCTGTAGATCACAACAAAGTTTCAGCATCATCATGATCAAAGCCTCAGTCAGTCATCTGTTGTATATTCACAGCTTGGTTTTCATCTTTTAGAGTTATAAGCCTTGGCTGTTTATTCGCTGCAGGCAGGCTTGCCTGTTTGCTGGAGAGATTGTCCTGTAACTGGGTGGTCTCAGGTTCAGGCAGCCAGTATGTGTACTGTCTGTCTGTCTAAGTGTCCTTGAGCAAGACACTGAAGCATGACTTGCTCCTGAATTGTTCCTTTGACCTCTGACATCTGCCTCACAGGGAAATGTGAAGAAAGAAACTTCTGATTACAGTGTTTACTATGACTTTTATGTCTGTTTCATATCCTCTTTCGTGTTTATGGATTACTTACTTGCTGTGTACTGTGCAGTCTGTGGAACAGTAGGACATTTTTCATTGCTCCAATGCATTGGAGTTTAAATGAACTGAAATGTTGACTCTTAAATGTAGACTCTTGGCTTAAAGTTGAGGTTGTTTACAACCATATTTGGTGAAGAGTGTAGGACTCGTAGCCATTTTTATACATAGTCTCCCCATTTTAGGACAAAGTACCATAACAATGATCCTAAACATACAGAGAAGGAAAGCAGTTGAGTGATCGGGTCAATCACTCAATCCAACTGATCATGACGTGTTTCAATTGTTGAAGACCAAGCTGAGGGAAAAAAAGCCAGGTAACAAGCAAAAAGTAAAGATGACTGCAGTAGAGGCCTTACAGAGGATTAATAGGGAAGATATCAAAGGTCTGCTGATGTTTTTGGGTTGGAGACTTCAGACTATTATTGACTGCAGGATTTGTAAATATTAAAGGGGACATTTTCAGGTCAATATTTTTAGTATGTGGCTCTACTGGAATATCTTTACACGATTTACAGATCCAAAAAACTCCTTGTTTATCTTATACTGGCCGTTTATACAGCCCCTCAGTTCAGCTTCTGTCTGAAACAGGCTGTTTTAGCTCCTGTCTCTTTAAGGCCACCCTCCCGATGAGCCCAGTCTGTTCTGATTGGCCAGCTTCAGGAAGCTTCAGTCGGCTCTGGAGGCCATGTAAAGACACAATAGTAAACGGATTTCACTTCTTTTCTCTTTCGTTCAAAATATAAACTTGTCAAATACATCCGCACCTGTTCGAGCCGAAATCTGATCTGGGATATGAGAGTGGACTTCAGCAACAAAGATAACGGAACGGATGTCATCTTGTTGGGAAAGTAAAAGAAACATTGCAAATGAAGCGTTCAAGGCAGGTTTTGACTTGCAGGGAGCATTTTTACATAGGTTCACCTCAAGTTTTGGAACTTTGACAGTATTTAACATAGATATCCCAAATTATAATAGTATATAAATGACAGAAAATCACAAAATCTCCTCTGAATATAATGAATATAATGGCTTAATTTAAGTTAATTCATCCTATACATTGTGGCCCTAAAATGTGTATAAACCTTCATATGTGTTGTACTGTAGTAACCATCACCCCTCCCCATACTGATGCGAGCCACTTCGTTACCCCCCGCCATTACTCACTCACCTCCAATCCATCAACATTGACTCAATCAATCAGTTGTATCACCTGATCAATAGTGACATGAAGTTAACTGCCGACCACCCTGCCAAAAGGGTCCGTCAATATGTGTACTTGAGCCGCTGCCTCTCTGACTTCATCTTTACTTAACCTCAGCGTCAGTCGGTACAGTATATCACCAGTCAGGCAGTGGATTGCCATAGTCTCCTGGATATATTGTACTGTAAATATGTTGTAAAAGGGCAAGCACATACAGGATTAATGTTAGAGTCGTGTGCAAACACCTAGCTCGCTCCCGACGAAGACTTCTGTCAAAACATTGGGTGTGTGTGTATGCGTGTGTGTGTGTGTGTGTTACTGCGAAGGTTATAACTTTTTTTTTCTATTACTGTCAGCAGACTAGTTTAAACATCATTGCGTGTGTGTCCACAGTAGGAACATTTATTGCTGCTTTTAACTTGGCAGCACACCACGACCGTGTACCATAACACTGTAGGTATAAAGCATTTGTGTGGTTGTAGCAGTGGGTTTGTATGTTTTTATCCCATTTATTTATCACACATTTTGTACTCTTTATATTGCAATTAACCATTTTGCAAACAATGCTGCTGTGTTTTCAGAAATTTCAATAGATTTTACTACCATTCCAAACATTGCATTTGTTTCCATTCATTTGGTAATGAATGTTATGTGTGTCCTTCAGGTCTAATAATGAATGCATTTCCTTTTTTATAAAATATTTGCAAAGCAGATTTAAAAATATGTTTTTATTTTTTCTAAACCTGCACTGTTTACAGCCATACACCAGCTTTCAGTCATCTTCTTCTTCTCCTCTGCTTTTTTGTTGGTGCGTTTCAATGTTTCCTGGTTGTCCACTAGTAGTGGAATAGTGTGAAACTGGAACGTGTATCCGTGGGGTTTGTGTGGATACTTTATGTGTGTGTCACATACAAACAAAATGGGGAACCGCTCATCAAAATATGTCTCCGTGGCGTTACTAGTGGTCAGAAATTCCAGAGGGTTCCTTTGACTCGTGCCAACATTTCATTATCATTACAGAGTAAAGTACATTACAGGTGATTTAAAGACTTAATGCTACAAATCAATCTGCACTTAAACTGAATTACCATGCAACAATTGACAAAAGGAATGCAGACTTGATGCTCGCTGTGATGGATTACACACCTCAAACAAGCTTCAAGACTCTACTAATTGACTTTCATACAATTTAGAAATTAATGGAAAACTAGTGGCTGAGTGGAAAGGTGAATCTAAAACTATATGCATAACAAAATGTTTGGGGGGAGAAAAAAGTACACATAATAATTGCAAACACATTGTTATGCCCGTAGTATGTAGTGGTTCTAAAGGCGCAGACTGCATTGAAGAGATTAGACAGAAACACGAAAGTGACATGTGGTTCAGTTCTTAAAACAGATTCAAACCAGCTTTGCAAATACATGCAAATACATGGTGGGTGGGTGTTTGGGTACATCAGCGGGGTCCTGACAGCTATCAGCAGTGGAGATCCACTGGGGAAAGCGAGGAATGCTGGGGAGCCGGGGCGGGGGGGTGGGGGTTCGGGGGGCAGCGCATATCTGACTCTCAGCGAGCCGTGATGAATGGCTCAGGGATAACAGGGCATCAGCAGCTGGGCGGAAGATGATCCCTCGACCCGCCGTGGCAGCCGGCCATGCTGGCGAGGCCTCCCCCTCCCCTCGACCCCCACCTGTTACCAGCACCTGTGGGAAAGTGGAAATTGCATCGGTAACACCAAAGAGCCTTTTTATTTGGGTTGATGTTGGATTGATCGATCAAAATGATCTCTTATGGACTTTTTAAGGTGTCATATTCTGATATGATCAAAGCTTTTTACAAAACTCTGTGGTCCACATTAAAGCCTGTTGTATTCACCCAGTAATATTGCACTTTTTTTTTGGTGGACAGCTGCAAATTTGGCACATTTTTTGTCACAGAGCACGTCGGAACCAGATGAAAAACGTTCAGTGTTTGAGGGCCTCCTCGCTCCTTGAGCATCTTTTGGCGAACAGATGTGACAAGTTTTTCTCTGATGTCATGCTTAACAGAGACGTTTAGCGGTGTTTTTGGAATGTGAAAAAGCTAGAAGCCATCCTCTGCTGTAAACCGATAACTCAGAGAGCCTGTTGAGCTACTGTGCACAGGATTAAATACTAAATCACAGTGTTACAAATCAAACAAACTATCGCCTGATGCTATGGCGGCTCCAAACAAAAGTTTATTTGTACCGAGTGATGATTGCTGAGCAAACCTTTCCTTCCTGAACTCCCAAACAGTAATTGTCTGTTTCCACCTCTTGACAGCGAGCGGCGATATGAAAACTGTTGTTTCGATCACTCACGAGCGAGAGTGACTGACTGAATGAGAGTACTATTCCGTTATTAGACATTCTTTCCTCTTGACTCACTCGATTACTGGGTTGATGTGAGGCATGACATCAGTTTTGCTGGAGGTACAGGAGCATCTGTACAGTGTGTAATTATCATAGGAATCCTTCTGTTTCTAACTACTGTGTTGTATAGTATGGCATGTTTTGATAAGTCTGTAAACAACACGATTTTTATATTATGCTGACTTCCTCCTTTTGCAGCTGCAATATTAACTTCATTTAGTGATCCTCTTTCAGTAACTCAGACACACACATATCCATTAAATACACACACTAAAAACCAGAGTGCTGGCTTTTGTTTTTTTTTCAGTAGACTCAGCACAGACAAATGGCACAAAAATCTGCTGTTTCCAAATATTTTCATCTCTGAGTATGAGCCTCCAAACACACAGACGCAGCAGGTTAAGTGCTGAATCGCTGCAGCCAAAAGAGCTTTTATCTCAGTGACGCCGTTTTCAAGTTTTATCGCTGACCGTCTTACTTGTATCCTCCTGTCCTCAGCTGCCAGGTAAAGAAACAATCGGTAAGACCATTGTGCAACTGTCCCATCCGATGCACGTGCTGTAAGCTTGGACTTAATGGATCTAATCATAGCAGTACTTAATAGATTTACGACTAGTGTTCAGTGGCATATGGCAGGTAGACTCTCTGTTATTATGAGGTTTGTGAAGAGATAAGCGCCGCCATAAATTCATAAAAGTTGTAAACATTCGATGGAGGCATACTTAAGCACAGCAGGTTATTTTTGTCGTTTGCTCCACCAAATTGTATTTTTGGCAGAAAAAAAACTCTCTAGGAGGAATCTGGCTGAGGTTGAAATCTCAGTGTAAGAGCATGTTTTGAAGTTTTTAAGTGGTGGTTGTCAGCTCAGACGTGCCTCTTAACTCCAGTTTAAGCAGCAAGATATGATAAATGTTGTAATGATGAGTGGCCCTCTTTTAGGCTGTCTACGTGATAGAACAAATCTGCTTTTCTTATTGTTTCTTTAGGGCCATTTCTGTCCTCAGGCAGCTCTCGGTTACATAAAGAACGTGACATTGAAGAAATAATTACAAGTCTTTACCATGAGATCTGGAGCGTAACTACAGCTTACTGTGCTTTAGCAGATTTTTTGGAATTATGCTACTTTTCTAGGCACAGTTTAGAATATTTTCCAATGATTTTACTTTTGCTATGAACTGTATTTATACAAGCAGAGGCACTTAACAGTAGTTCCACTCAAAAAGGCCGCAGTTGACTCAATTGTTTGATTTGAGCAAAAGTAGAAACAATATCAAAAGGTTGAACTTATAATGAGTTCATTTATTTATGTAAAAGGAGTAATCCGCCAATTTTTGTGCACACAATGAATACACACTGGTTTTTGGGCACTTAACGATACTTTAATTCGAATTATTTTTTCAAGCATGTACACCAAAACTTGACCTGAATTAGCACTGCAAGGATTACTCAATCAATCGATTAGTTAATTAATCGATTAAAATTAATCACCAATTATTGAGTTTTTCAAGAAAAAAAATGCCAAAATTCTCCAGTTCCAGCTTCTCAGATATGAATATTTTCTGGTTTCTTTAGTCCTCTATGACAGTAAACTGAATATCTTTGGGTTATGGACTATTTAGTACATTTTAGGTTGCATCTTGGGCTTTGGGAAACAGTTTTATGGACCAAACAGCTAATCAATTAATCAAGAAAAGAATCAACAGATTAATTAATAATGAAAATTATCCTTAGTTTCAGCTTTAACCTGAATTGAGTAAAGATTTAATATGATTAACATAGTTTTTTTGGAGACAAGAATTCCAGTAGTTCTCCACCCCTCCTCAAAAAAGCTCTTAAAACAATTGATATAATCCCCCAGAATGTGCTGTGGCTTGACAATATCACTTTAAAAAAAAACCATGTTTGGCCATTTGCTGGGTAATGTAGTGTGTAGAGCCATAACAGGGGTTTGGAGTGACCCCAACACGCCTGGTACCCATTCCCATAAGTCTATTGAGGGAGCAAGGAACATTTGAGACTAAAAATAAAGAACGGCCACATTCGAGGTCAAAATTATCATCGGATTACCATTGATTCGAGAAAACCCACCAAATGCTGATTGCTTTTAAATTGAATCTTCAGCCTGATTGATTATAGTGTGTGTAATATAATTCCAGCCGGGAGACGCTTTTGACCGACAGTCATTTTAATTAGCCGGCCTGTTTTAATGAACAAGCTTTAAACGCTGGCTCGAAAAGATGCCACAGAGGCCCATCGATTTTATTATACACTGTTAAGGAATTCCTAATAATTTCTGATTATGAATAAGGAACCAGTTATATGACTTCCAAGATATAAAAGACTTTTCCAGTCAGTTGTTTGGTCACTAAATAAGATAAGATTACAGTTTATTTGCATACAGCACTGAGTAAAAGAATGTAGAGCAGAGCATGCAGTAGAGGTTTGCTTTAACAACATCTACATGCAACTCTTGAGCAACAGATATTATGTTGATTGCAACTTTTATCCCATGAGAGGATTTCTAAAAAATGTTTTCTCTGAATGGAGTTGCCAAAGATAGAAGGTGTTGTATGTTGTTCAGATTGTAAAGCAGCCTAAAATAGAACTATGTCTCTGAGACAGACACCTACGTTGTCTTCCAAAAACTATAAAAAAAACTCATCAATGAGCTGCACCATTGAACCGAGTGACATATTACTTCACTGTGAAGAGTGTAGTCATAGTAGGTTTCTTTTTTAAATGGCTCCAAACAGAGATCACTTTTTCAGTCAATGGAGAGTAGTTCTGTGTACGGCGGACACCGCTGCACATGCACAGGAACGTGGATCCATTTAGAGAGCTTTGCTAGCTTGTCGTGCTACATACACGGATGTATTATAAGAGCTGGATACCGGACTAAAAACGGCCCCCATTCAGTCCTTAAGGAATTGTTTGCCTGGTGCATACGCCAAAAAAAGTTTCTAGCTTCCGGGTTTGCTTTCGCGTTGTGCGGCCCACTGAATATGCGCAGTAGTGTTTCCCCCCGCTGGCCCCGCCCGCGAGTTCCCGCTCGGCCCATAGACTTTACATTGTGATGACGTTACTGATTTTTAAATCGCTTTTCTCGGCTTGAGGAAAGTTTTACAAACATAAAACCTCCATGGATCAAAAGTTCATAATAGAAAGAGTCATAATTGACGTTTGCAGTGCGAAGTGTCCTGTCAACAGTTTTACAGGCGTCTCTTTTACAATGGTGGTCTATGGGGGAAAGTCCTTTTTGGGCCACAGGGAGATTTTTTGCTGCAATACCGCGAGCGGCCACTGGGAAAAATTGGCTGCAAGCCTGAGCAGCGGCGCCCTATCCAGCTCTTATTATACATCCATGGCTACATATCACAACCTTTTGACTTTGCACTGAAATTCTTTGAGAAATTTACAGTGTCTTGCAAAGTGGAGAGATTGCATATGTAGCACAACAAGCTAGCAAACCGCTGTAACGGTACCTCTCTCTGGAGACTGAAAACGTGATCGCTGTCATTAGTCTTTGGAGCCTTTTTTAAACAAACTAAGGTCACTGTAATCCTTGTGGGAAAGGAACATGTCACCCAGTGCAGCAGTGTAGCTCAGTGATATGTTTTTAATTTTCATAATCGTACATCTGGAATATTTATTCACCAGGCTTTGTACAATGAAAGCACTTGATCTCTTTCACTAAGATCCCATGTCATTTTAATGGGCAGCATTCAGATGCTTGATCAGTTGCATCTTGACCTCAGATTAGTTCTGAAAGACTTTCATCCTGACTTGAACTTCTCTCAAAAGCCTTTAAAAGCTGCTCGAGAAATAGTTGGTTACTCTGACATACAGTAGTTACAAAGATCTGTGCGGAAGGTGAGAAAAGAAAAAGGAAAAGAGATGACCAAGATGATAAAATCATGAAAGAGCACGAATGACATATCGAGAAATGCCACATAGTAAATATGTAGGAACATAAAGCAAACTGTTTTGTCTTCAGTCTCAGCCCATCTGCTCTTAATCTATATTTCACTGTGAGCTCTAACATGAAACTGTCATATGGAATTTATTCTTACTTTTTTCGGAGATGTATGATTTTGCATCAGTTGCCTTGCAGCGAAAACACTGCAAACTGCATGTGTCAGACTTCTACATTGCCTCCTGTGACAGGATATGTACCGTAACAACAGCAATCACTGATCAATCAGTCATCAGGTAAAGTATCAGTGATAGTTTGTGCATTTGCTGTAGTTTTCCAGTGACAGTTGGGAGAGTTGCAGATAATTAGACCCACAGCAACCTCACGATAAATGCACTTAATACTTTGCATTCAGCAGTAGTGCTGCTGATTCAGTGGGTGCTGCTGGGGATGTGAGGGTTTAGAGCCCCACATGCCCGAGCCTGCTCATGCCATCACTAAGCTGGTATTTGTTTGCTTGAACTCTCTCTCTGTATTAGGCTTTACTGGGGCTGGTAAACATACGTCAACATTATCATCATCCAGAAGTTCTTCTTTTTCAAGATGCTGCAAAGAATATATAACACCCTAGGGATAAGATAAGATGAATAGCAAGATGTCATTTTTATGTTAGTGCGGTCCTGTGACCTTTTAATCTCGTTACGGAAATTTGTTATTGACATTTTATCCCTAAATCCTTCAATTTTGCTGATTAAGTACCACTAGACAAGGCAGTTGGAGCTCACATGATAAAATACATTACATAATGTGCCATTTATACGATTGGCAGCCAGAAAATGCATTACCATTCACTGTAAATCTGCTTCTTTTTTTTTTTTCTTTCTTACCTCACTACGCTGGATTGAGCACTCAGTTTTCCATTTCACTTCTACTTCCAGGACAGACAGACATGCAATAAGTGCCACATGTGCAGAGTAGAGAGAAATAGCAGTAGTAGATTTCAGATTTTATGCCACACTTGTAGCTGTTCCCTCCTATAATAGGATGATGTGACACCCAGAAAAATTATAAAAGCGAATCAAAAGACATCAGTGACCTTGCTGTGGATTTTTTTTTACAACAGATGTCACAGATTGCGTCCCGCATGCCCGAGCCTGTCCGTGCCATCATTAAGACGGGTGCAGGACCCAGTGGTGCTCCTCAGCGGGCGGGCAGGTCTCCAGCAGCATACGGGAATCAACAAAAGAATGAAAATACTACGTTCTTGTCCGGTCCTGTCCTTCTCATATTGCTCCTTGTAAGCCTTCAGTCTCCGATAAAGACCACTGCGTGTGTGTGTGTGTGTGTGTGTGTGTGTGTGTGTGTGTTTGTAATGAGAACGAGATTAGATCGACTGTGTTTTGGTACCTGCATCTATCTCATAACACACACTTTTTCACACAGATCTTAACACATGCATACACACACAAGAGCATACACGGTAGAGTAAGACAACTATGTTGGTTTGTTGACAGATCAGACGTAAATCAGCTCACCACAGCCGCATAAAATTTATAAAAAAAACAAATGCACTTCACTTACATTGCACTTTTTACTACTATTACTTTCCATTGAAGGAAATTTAAGCAGCAGTAAAGTATTTTTTTAGGCAAAAAATTCAGAAAAACTTAAAATTCATTCTTCTCTGATATACCTTTTTACAATTTTTTTATATTTTATGCACCAAATGATCAATTAATCATGATTAATCAAGAAAATAATCAATGATGATTAAATGATTGGCAGCTGCAACATATAATCAGCCATGTCAGCGAGTGCAAAACAAGGTTCGTGCCAGTGTAAGCTACCGTTCGTGTGTTATAACATCATGGAAAACAGTTTACATGCCCTGACCCGACACACTCTGATTGTCCATATGGCGTGTCGTGTGTTGTCGGTGAGAGCTGGCAGCTGTGCGTGCCCGCCGCCCTCAGGTGGGCCGTTGCGTCATGGCGGCCGTGTCCAGGCAGGTCGTTTCTGTACGAGGAGGAGGAGGAGGCTCGGTCAGCATGTACATCCAGCATGTCAGGAAATAAACACAAACACATGGACTTCATCTAACGTTATTGGTGTCATAGAAAAAGTTTTACCTGTTTTTGAAACACACGCAATGCCAATCATGCAGAGCCACAAGTCGATTTGTGCTGCAATGGGGCGTTTATCTCGTTCAATACTTGCGTAATGATCCCCTCACAAAATAACAGATGACATAATTCTTCAATAGTTTAAGATAAATCTGTCATGCAAGGATTGCAGCAAGTCTGTTTCGACATCTCGGCGGTATCGGGGCCCCGTTTTGTGTCGTTTTGTGTTCGTGTCTGCAGGCATTTCCTGGCGATTTTCTACATGATTTCACATTCACTCAATGTCAGTATTTAGTTTTGGATCCGCAGAGTTAATAATTAGCCGAGGAGTTCAGTTTCTTGTTTTGCTGGAAAGCTGGAGGTGTGTGTAGATCCTTTTTGCTAAGGCTTTTGTATGCACATCTTATCTTTGTTCCCTAGATAAAGGGTAAAGTAGTAAATATGCAAACCGTCAGTGCCTGCAAGCTGTCTTCCAATAAGCAGGGTGGGAAATTACCACCAGCCACCATCAGCCAAATACTGTTAAACTTAGGCTATAGCTGATAAGATTTCTTTTAGTGCTAACTATGTCTGTGTCAGATAAACAGCTGTCATTTGTTGTTTTGTCTCTTCTCATCTGTCACTTGTTCAGGTTTTCAGGTTTGCTGCTTCTCTCTGTTTTGTATTATTATAAATTGGATTTACAACTGGTAGAAAAGCCATTTAACAATTTCAACAAGGCCGTTTTTCACAGTTTTCCAACATTTTATCTACATTTTATATCATTTAATTAGTCAAAAATGTATTTATAGTAAAAAATAATTATCTTTTTGCGACCCGACTGCATCTGAAACGTAGCTGGTGAATGTGTAAATATATCCTCCGCTGTGCATGCTTAATGGATGAAATTGTTTGTTTCTGGTCAATTACACAAAGTGCTGCGGTGATCGTTGCGGGCAGAGTCATCTCGCTTTTTTTGTTTTGACGCTGTCTCGCAAATGAGACACTTTCCTCAAATACCACCCCGATGACAGACTCATCTCTGATTGGATTTCATAAATGCTTTCCTTACCAGACACTTGCCAGCAGTGCCAGAAGCCATTCATGATACACTTGTTCAGTGTCAGATATGGAGGAGCTCTGCTCGACTGAGCTTATGAGTCAAGGCCCCAGAGCTATTTCCTAATCAGCGGCATGCCTCCTACTCTTCCATTTCACCACATGGTGATATCCTGCTCTCTACTGAAATGAGGCGTGCGGATGCTTATCTGTCATCCCCCGCGCTCTAAATGAAGGACCGAGAGCAATCTCCTTTTCTCCTGCTGCTGCTGCGCTGAGTGGCGGCCTCACCTCGACCCCGGATCGCTCTCATTTCCTTGGCTTCGGATCCTTCAAGCTTTGTCATAAGGTCTGAGTCTGGCCCTTTGAAACGCTCATAATCACAAAGTTCACCAGAGCAGCAAATGATCCGCGCAGGCCTGCAACCACAGACGCTGGGAGGACAGAAATGAAAGCTTACCTCATCTCCATATTTCTCAAGCTTTAGTACTTAGACTAAGCGAATACATGAAAAGGCAGCGTGCACCCTGTCTACGTAGACAGTCTGGGTGGTGACCCGGTCGATACCACAAAGCAACATGGACAGAAACTTGCATGCTCTAACCAGTTCATCCTGTAGCTGCATGTCAACTCAACTAATTATATTTCATTTTAAAGCGGTTATTTCAAAGCGCTCTATGGAGAAAATAAGAAGAGGAGAAAGGAGACAGTGGCCCAGCCATTGAAGAGCAATTTGGGGTTCAGCGTCTTGCTCGAGGACATAATTTATGGACCCGCTCCACCGCTTCAGTCACAGCCGCTCCATAATCACTGACATACACACATTGTCATTTATTTTGCCACCCAATTGGTCAGCTGACTCCATGCATGGAAAAAATTACCTCCATAAACAGCCATACGTGCAGCTGAAGAGTCCTTAAAAGGTTGGTCCGGACAAACAGCATAACTTATTTTCTCACATATTTCTAGTGGAGTCTAGCTATGCAGGTGGTTTTGTTTATCCATCTCTGGGATTTCAGCCACCACCCCCAATGCTTATGGAGATGAATAGAATCCAATTTATGGTGCTGACAGCGTTGGAAAAATTACATTTACGTGTTGCTGTGAGATAAAATAATATATCTTTCAGGAGATTTCGTAAGATCTTAAGATTTCTTTGTTGCATTGACTTTTCAAAGCCTTGAGCATCACAAACGTTCACCTCCGTTGTATAACATGGTCGTTTATGATAAATAAAACCAAAACCTTATGCATGGCTGGATACCGCCAGAGGAAAGTGAGAAAGTTTTTTATCGTTTGGTTGAACTGACCCTTTAGGTTTCTTTTGATCTGGACAATCTGTTTCATTTCTATTGATTTGTAGCTCCATCAGGCTTCCTGAATACACAGATAACCTATCGAGTAACCTACATTTTTCAACCAAATGGAAGCAGACACCATGTCATTCCAAGAGAAGGTGTCACATCAGATGAGGTCTAATCCCTCCCTCCCCCCTCCCTCCCCCTCCTTCCCATTCCATTCAACCAGTAATCCCAACACAATGCAAGCAAATGATTGTGCCTGATTGTATGCTTAAGTAAAAGAGGTGAATAGAGAAGAAACCCTCCCTCCCCATCTCTCTGTCCGCACACTTGCATGGCTTTTTATCACCTCACCATGCTCCTAAACAATGCACCACAAACAGAGAGGCTATCTAGTCAATCCCTGGGACACTGCAGATATTGTCTTCGCAGGCTTTGATCTTATCCTCCTCACCGGTGATCCTGCTTGAATCATATTGCGGGAGGAAGGCAAGCTCACACCTGAGAGAGTGGCTGAGTAGCTTTTTCTCGGAACTGAACAATGTGTTTTACGGTCAAAAGCAGCTCTATTTCATCACCAGCTGGACTCTACCAAAACTGTTCGTTCAAGGGGAGTGAGAAGAAGGTCTTAAAATAGCTTTTAAAGTACTTTCCCTAAACAGCTATTGGCTATTTTTAGTTTTATAGGAATACAGAATTAGTCTGTGTTAGCTTTGCAAACTTGAGAAAATTGCTGTTTTTATTGTTTTGGAAAACAAATATCTTGAGTACCAGTTTGCTTTTAACCTCAAGAAACTATTGTTAATGTTAGGTTGCATCACCATCCAGCCTGCACATGGAACTGAGCTCTGATTATGAAGTCAGAATACAGAGATCCTTCAGTCCTCCTTCCAGTCCTGAGTATTAAAAATTCTGGCTTCAGGCCTGGTATCTCAGTAAGTGAGCACAAGCAGATGCAGCAAAATTATTATTCAGAACTCGAGACCCGAAGATCTTTGATATATGTGTAAGAGTGTGTGTGTGAGAAGGAGATTGAGCAACGCTACGAAGCAAGATGCCAACTTCCAGGAGATTTTATAAGTGTGAAAAAGTAGCACAATGATGCCTTGTTGCTCTCGTGGTCAGTTTTCTGAGGACAGAGGCAGAATGCTGATTTGTCTTTTGTTTTTCTTCATCACGCAGTGTAGAGAGACTCTGAAGCGCACAAGTGGTTGCCACCTGCAAGCTGTCACGCTATGCAGTGAAATATTTTACGGCGACTACATAAAGATCTGCTTCTATAAAAAAAAAAAAGCTGTTTTCAGAACTTTTTTGATGAGGTTTCGGTTATTTGTGTTTTCATGGGATTTCACCCTTATTTTTAGCTCTTTCTGTTTCCATGCAAAGCTACTGGAATATTACATTTGCTTTCTGTGTCACTTGTTGAAAAGGGGCAAATATGAAAGGCAGTGCAGCTGAGCAATAAAAAAAAGTACATTCCCTGCGAAGAACATTTTCTTCCACACCGCTACACTTCAGATTCCTCCTCCTCCTCCTCCTCCTCCTCCCGCGCTGTCGCTGGTGCTCCGCAGTCGTATTTGTTTGGTTTTCTTCATCTGGCTCTGATCTTAGCTCTAGTATAAGTACGAGCACAGTGTATCTGCCAGCGCAACGCCTGCCAGTGATCTCATTTCATCCAAGACGGAGCTGAGATGAGGATCCCGGCGTGTTCAGACCTTATGTTGACCCTTGGTAGATAAGCTGCCTTGCTGCCGAGACACAGGCCAGGGCTGTTTACAACCTGAGGTTATCTGGCTGTTCCTCAATGGCTGCTGTTGGGCCACAGCTCTCCAGCTGCTGCTGTTTCCCTGCCTTCCTTCATGTATGAGCAAGGCTCCCTCAGATCAATATATCTCCAAGACAGAAAATCACCTCCTAGATCTGAAAAAAATGAGAAGCAGAGAGAGCCACTTATAGTCATGAATGCCTTATGCTTTAAATGGTAGCGAGAAGGCCCGAGGAGCTGTTTTTGGCAATTTCTGCTCACAGTGAAATCTTCACTGTGAAGATTCTGCCAAGTGTCTGCACCGGTGGATGGATTTGATTATTCCAGACTGCTTGGAAGCAGGAATTCTGGAAAAAAAAAAGAATTGGCTGAATACCTTGAAAAATGTCAGTTTATATCTTTTGAGAGCTATGCAGTAATGTAATGTGCATATCCCTGCTTCAAATCAAATGTACAGTAGGCCCTCTCGACACAAAGGGACAATTATTTTGACATTTTCAGTGATACTGTTGCATGGTGGCACACAGCAGAACAGACACACCTTTTAGGCTACTTCTCTGATTATAATAATCAATAAATAAAATCTAACTCTAATGCTAATTAAGCCATATGTGTAGATGAGTGGCGCTAAGACCGCGCAGCAGCCCCAACACTAAACTTTAAAGTGTTTCTGGAATTAAGAGCACATGTAGGAATGGCAGCTGCTTTAGTAAAAAACGAGCGATCGTTCCACTTAGCTGTCAGATTGGAGATGGATCTGACCTCAGAAAGACATTAATGCTCTAAAATAACGTCCTCAGTGAGTAATAAGCTGGCTGAAAAAACAAAGCATGATGTGGTGCTTGTTTGCAGCCTGATAATTAACCCGTGTCATTACTCATTTAGTTACAGCGCAGTCAGAAAATATAAGGACAGGGTGTCTGGTGGTGTTTACGTCCATATTCATCCACATTATACTTGTAGTCATTTTTACCCTTGGGGACTATACATAAAAAGTGCTTTGATACCTACACCATTCATCTGGTGTGAAAGTAAACTCCCTAACATTCAAGGTGTAGGTTCACCAGAAAAACAAACCTAGAAGTAGATGTCCATGCAGATAATTCTGGTTTTACTTGTCCAGGTTTTAAGATAACCGTCTTTATGTCCTTTTTCCTTTTGTTCAAAGTAGTTCCAGTAAAAACACTTCAAAGTGAGGTATGTGAATTATACAAAGGGATAGGGATATTGTTTCTAGGAAGACCTTTCAAATACCTTAAACAGTCTGCAGAACTAGATACAATGTACGCCAATGGCAGTAATTGAAAAACTGCTTTTTTTTGGTGATTTTGGTGTCCTGGAGTACAAATCCTGATACTCACATTGTAGGTATTTGATGCTTTCTGTATGCATCTTGATGTAACCCTGAATTCTTGATGGGTAGCATTCTCCAGTCACTCTGGGCTATATGTGTAATAATTGAGCTGTAGTTTATCTTTGCACCATTTCCGTAGAGAGTTGTCTGGGACTTGCAGGAAGCCCCAGGAACCATATTTTAACATAGACAGCCAACATCATAACAGTATAAAAATAATAGAAAATCACAAAAAGCATCATAGGTCTCCTATAAATGCTGTGAATTATTGAGGTAATAATAATAAAACTTCAAGGATAGGTTCACGTTTATTCAAGTCTGTCTTAAAACAATACTCACAAGCCCAAAGCTACATTAAAACACTTATCGGTCGCTCTAATTGTTTCTCCCGTCCGTATTGGCCTTGAAGAAATCCCTTCTTAAAACAATTTTAAAATACGTACGTGATGAGGGATAAAATCCAGCCCTCCCTCAGTGCAAAAATGTTTTGTAAAGTTCAGATGAGGCTAATATGAGACTTCAGCGGTCTGAAATACGGAGCATCTGTTCCAGTCTTTTTAGTATGAAATTCCCTCTCTGACGTTACAAGCAGCCACTAATAACCGACATGAGGGTCCTCGCCACAGCAAGGATGATGTCACAAATATTGATGTAACCTCGGTTTTTAAACAAATAAATGTCAGGGAGGAAACATATGAGTCCTGCAGGAGTGTTTTACTGTATGTTTCATCCGGAAAATGTACGCCAAGCATGACAAGCCGGAGTTTATACGGCGTAATGCATCTCATATGTCAGGAGCTTTTTATGAAACACCTTGGTTAAGAGCTGCATAGATGTAACCTCATTATCAATCATCAATGGAAAAGCCAACTATCTGCCATGTAAAATACATCAGAAATTGGCCTGAATGATTATGAGAACTCTTCTTCTGTGAAAAATATTCTTGCTTAATATCTCATTTTTATCTGTGGATATAAGAATGTATTAAGGCGTTGACCTATCTAATCCTCTTTGATCTGCAGACTGTAACTTCAGCTACTGTGTCAGTCTGACCGAACTGTGGATTTTTCGGAGCGACTCTGGAAAGCTCATTTGAAGAATGTGCTGTTGCCGTTTAGGAGAAATGGAATCAAAGCAGGTCTCAGACAGGGCAGAAATAGTGTCTTTTGGCCCCCGTTCACCGAACCTAGCAGTCCATCATTCTTCCCCTTGTTTTGAATCACATAAATTCCAGATCTCCGAGAAGAAGACGAGAAAAATATGTTCATATATGAAGGAAAAGAAGCCGCTGTGTCAAGCATCCGTGAAAAATCATTTCTGTGTTCTCAGAGATATTTTAGTGTCTTATTGGAGTCAGAGGGAGACAGAGAACGCGGGATCATCGTTCAACCAGCCAGCTTTCATACGGTTAAGGTGATTTAGAGGCGCTGAGAGGCTGGAAGCTGTATTGTTCCTCTGTGGGAGAAGCTTGGAGAACACACGCAAATACATACTCACACACCTACAGATTATTTTAACAGCCAAATTGACCGTGTGTGTGTGTGTGTGTGTGCGCACGCAGAGGTAAAGGAAATAGAAAAAAAAAGAGAGGAAGGTGGTTAGTCGAGAGAAGAATTGAAGGGGGATGAGGAGGATAGGTGGGTGAGAGGACAAAGTTTAACACAGGACGGGTCGGAGGAAAGGGGGAGAAACAGAGAGGCTTTAAAATCCTCTAACATTTTCATGAAACAATAAGATCTTGTTTTCAGTATCTTGGCTGAACAAGAGAAACTCTAGCAGTGCGTGAGAATTCTTAGTTTGGTCAACAACAAAAAAAAAAAAAGAGACTTGCACAGGAAGTGATTTGTTGCACTTATTAGAAAAATAAGGAAGGGAATTATGCCATCATCTGTGGGCTGTTTTTGGATAGTTGTTGTTTGTGGGCAGTACATCATTGTGGGCAACAAATGAAAAATTTGGAAAGTTAAGGATTTTCATTCCCACCTCTTTTTCTGGGAAAGAGTTTCCCAACACAGGCTTGAAATAAGCATGAACTCTGAAATGTAAATTACATGTTGCGGGCATGAATAATGAAAAGACCGCTAACATTCCTTTACACAAAAGAAAACAATAAATCATACTGAATATCATTTTTTCCTTTGTGTTGAAAGGTCAGCAAACAGTTATGATGGACGACTCGAATATCTTCGGTTATGGCAAATATGGCTGCATTTATATCGTGCTTTACCTATTCACTCACGCACATGTGGCAGCAAGCTACCACGCAACATGCCGACCTAAGCATCGGGGAAAATTTGGGGTTCGGTGTCTTTCCCGAGGACATTTCGACATGTGGACGGGAGTAGCTCGGGATCGAACCGCCAATCCTGTAATAATAAGCGGACGATCAGCTCTGCCTCCTGAGCCTCAGCTACCCCCAGTTGACTCATCTGGTGGATTCATGCTTCAAAAACACCATCCGGCATTTATCATAATGCAACTCAATGGCACCAGTTTGAACCCAGTTGTGTACCTGTGGAGCCAGTGGTGACACCTACAGCACAGCGCAGGTACAACGTAATGTATTTCCTCCTGTTTTAATGTCTTACTCCTAAGGAAGTTGGACAGTGTGCAGAACAGAAAGCAGCGTACGGCTTTATCTTCACATGGCTACCTGATGATGATGATGGCCTTAAATTTAGAGGAGCTTGCAAAAGCCAGTGTGCGGACCGACTTTCCTTCACTGCACTTGTATTTAATCTCAGCGTTCATGCACGGAGAAAAGACATCTCAGTAGTTGCTACTTGCGGCCTTGGACGCTGCCAGATGACACTTGTGGAATTCTACATGAAGGATGTCTTTTAGAAAACCAGTGATTTAAGAAACATCCAATTCTCTGCATCGCTGCACTGAGACAGCCACAGTAAGTGACTTCCATGATGACTGTCGTTTCCAGAACAGTATCCATTTTGGAAAACATTCATACGTGGTAATTGACCAAAAATAATCCATAAGATACCGTTTTGACCACACGGAGCGTCCGTTATCTTTGGATACAACAAGCAGCTGTATGTTGCAAAGCATAAGAAAAAAACACCCAAACTATCAACTTCAAAAAAGAGCAAATTTTTTTGCTCTTTAGTTCTATTTTTTATTTTTTTCAAAAGCTCGATAACCCATTTTGGAAAAAGCTGTCAAATGGGTTTGAAATAGTGTTTCCAAATCTTCAGTGTGTTCATGGAAAGTTTCCACTGTCCAGTCTGCAGACAGTAGTATATATGCAGTCTTTATCTATTAGACTAAACACTGCACTTGACAATTACAATGATATATCAATATTATCAGTACCACATTTCTACAATGTCTTCAGTATATCATAGAGGTCTGCATTTCATGAAATTAAACTACGTTCCTCTTTCTCTACATTTTTTTTTTTTTGCTAAGCCATGAGTATTTATCACATTTCTTAGAAACAGGATGTCTAATTTTACTGTAATCTCTACATATCTGTTTATGCGTGAGGCCATTTTCTGCCTGTGGCCGTGCCCACCTCAAGGGCCCCATTATAAACAAAGCTGTAGTCCTGCCTGGCGTCTGGGTGGGGGGGGCCGCACCCGAAGGCAAGGCCAGCTGCACTGTGAGTGCCAGGGTCTGTCCTAGCCCTATTGTCAGCTTCTCTTAACTGTCCCTAACACCCTGACAGTCCCCTACAACAGCACACACTCGCACATGCACGCACACATTAACACATGGTTGCATGTGCTTGCAGCTACTAGCCACCTGTGTACTTAGACACGCACGCACACGTACACCGCCGTTATTACAACTTCTGAGAGTCAGGTTGCAGAGTAACGTGCACCCTGAGTCCAGGTGGAGCGCTGTAGTGTGTGTCCCAACATTACCGCAACAATATACTCCCCCCCGCCCTCCAACACACACACACACAGCCTTACGCGCAGTCCACATTCCTTTGCATTTTACTTTCTCTGAAAAACGCATTTCCACACACCCCGATGACAACCAAACCTCTCCACTGTCTGGAGCGCACAATTGCACAAGCAACTCGGAGGTCAAAGGTCTGTTATTCCAGTGAGAGGGCCAGCTGAGCGGCCAGCAACGAGACAGACTCCGTGGGTTTGTGCGTGTGTGCAAGTCTGCTAACTCGGGCTAAGCCTCCGCAACACCATGTGTATTTTTGTACATTAGCGAGAGCGCCTTTACCCTATTTTTGCACGGCAGTGACAGTGTTTGTATTCAAATCCTCTTCTGCCAGTAACCCAGTCCACAGTTTATAACTCATAGGCATTCGTGTGTCTATTCACACATCACCCAGGGGCCACAGTGAGAGTATGAAAACGACATTAAGCCACGCAGATCACCTTTCACCCCTCTTTTGCCTCTTTCCAGTAGTGCTGCAGGCTTTGGGAGCTCCACAACACTGAAACCCTATAGCCTTGCTGTTGTTTGGGGGGACAATGGTTGCTAGTTAAGTATGGGGCAAAAAGGTGTACAATATCTCACGTATGTGTGCCCCACGGTGCCTGTTCTACGGCTGAAAGACACGGTCAGAAAGTGGCCTGAAAGATGTTGAACATCAGGAACACTTTCCAACGCTGTAAATCTTCCAAAGCATGAATGTAAGAGAAATGTTTAAACTACCTAAACCTAACACTTCAAATGGAATCAATATTAATAGATTCATGTGATGTTATTGATTCATTACTCCATTATTAACCCCTCCATTAAGGATAGGGGTCATACTCTCTTGACATTGAGTAAAATAAGGTATGTGTCTGTATTACCGAGTATCAAAAACCTGTTGAGACAGCTGACACCAAATGCTTCATAAGATTTGTTTTGGTAATACTCTAATGCTCAGGTATTGTGTCAGCAATTTCAGACTAATCTGCTGACTGATTTATGTATTGTTCTTTGTGGCATCGCTGAACTGAACACATTTTTATTGGCAGTGAAAGCAAAGAGCAGTTGCCCCTCTGACAGGCGAATGTTATTCAGTCTCAAAACACTGGTGTGAAATTGGTTATGACACAAGCTGTAATTAAACACCCAAGCCGGCATTAGTTGAAAGCTTAAATAATTAAACTTACAATCAAGGTTTTTTTTTGTTTTAACAGACCAGGAAACATGCATCTAGCTAGCGAGATATATATGCGGACTTGCACACTGTAGGCAGTTGTCACGGCTCAGCTCCGGCCCTGTGCAGGCATGTTGTTCAGCCTTAAGCTGAGCTGCTAATTAAAGTGAAATTGATTTCATGTAGAAGGATTGTAGATTCTTCTTTCTGTTATTTTCAAAGGTTTGTTGAAGCAACTGATACCAGCACACGTACCTGCAGGTAATAAGAGGGCTAGCCATCTATTAAAACTGGACTACAGTTCAAAGAAAAGTTGACAAGATGGCATTTCGATGACTGTTTAACACATTCTGCAGGATCTTCTGACATATTTCTCAGCAAAAGCTAGTAAAAAGTGGTTTGTTTACTGCCACCTACAGCCCAGGTTAGTAAATTCAAACAATGCATCGCGAAAACTGGACTTGGTTGGACGTGGTTGACGATAGAGGTTGGTTTAAATGTGTCATGAATGACTTCATACTCCTGTAATTAAAAAAAAAAAGTATATGTCAAAGACTTTATTTTCTCGAAAAAGCTGTTTGCCTCCATGTCAGAGTCGACGTGACGTCCTCTAAAACCGTCTGTCTCCGTGCCAAGAAACAGCAAAGGATAACAACAGCGGAGCTTCAAACGAAATCCTGTCAAAACAGCCTTTCCACTGTCCAATTTCATTCTCTTGATCCTCAGGAATACCTTCTCAGAGGCAGAGGAATGCCTCAGAGACCTTACCAGTTCTCCCTCCCATCATCCTGCTCCGCTTTAACAAACACCCCAAAGTCCTGTTTGTTTGCTCTGAAAATAATCAGTCCAAGGCCTGTTTTTCGAGCTGCGTGGCATAATCTCTGCAGTGTTTTGTGGAGCAATGACGTCTCTATATGCTTTTAGTTTAGCGAAGTGAGAGGATCTTTGGCAGATTCCCATGTTTCTTTTACTGTTTGCTCAATGTTTGGCCGCCGCGTTCTGAAAGTGCAGACAGGAGTTATGATGGATCGTATTTTAAAATGAATCGTAAAGGTGTGCTTACACAAACACTACAAACTCACATAGACGAAGAAGAGGAGATGTTTATTCTGCTTTAACTCTCATACGTCAAACGCCCATCTCGTCTTGCATGTCTGTAGCTTTGTCCAAATCAAATTCAGTCACAAACTGTCATCTCTTATCCGATTTGCACTACTTCTCTTCTCTTTTACACCGAAGTAATTCAGTGCAGATCAGCTGGCTGAACCATCTCACAGCTGTGCATTTCGGGCTTAAAAAACTTCCAACCTTTCTGCCAGCTTTCAGTTTCCTCCATATTTTCCCCGTGTTTGCCTTCACCATTGTCTCTCTAACTGCAGCCACCGGCCTTGAGGACATTTAATTTAACCAAGGTTTGTTTCTGTGCGCTTGTCGGTTTGCCAGGTTTCTCTGCCTTCCTCAGCTTTCCTCTTCGTGTGGTCCCGTTCATCTCGGCTATGTAACGTCACAAAAAAAACACAACAAAAAAAAAAAAAACCTTTCCTGATTTATTACCCCTCCATTGTTCTCATCTTCAAAGCTCGCCTTTGAGATCTACACTAAACAAATGATGCAGCATGTTTTACACAAACCACAAATAATGGCCTTATGACCCAGGGAGTGTTTTAGGTAGAGGCAGAGAGAGATCACGAATCTGTAAATGATTAAAACTAACTGAGTTTGATGCAATAAGATCTGTTATTACTTCAAAATAAAAGGTCACAGCTAAGGTCATGAACATCTCTGTGAGGAAAACAAATCATTCAGTGCTACAACTAGAAACTCTAATAACACCATGAGGCAGTTTGGATGAAAGCGTCCATCAGTAATTTGTAATCATTCTACCTGTAATCCCCCCTTACCCCCCCCCCCTTCTAGCCCTTCCTGTGACTCCAGTGAAGAGGTCATCATGCTCTGAAGCTGAGAAAACAGAAAACTCAGGCCCGGTCAAGCGGCCAGGTCAAGGACCTTAAGAGCCACAAGAGGCCCGCCACCCTCTGGGTCATTAATAATTAATGAAACCTGAGGCTGGGACAGGAGGCCATGACTAAACACAAAAAGAGCCAGAGCAGTGAGAGAGAGAGAGAGAGAGAGAGAGAGAGAGAAGGGCTGGGCAGAAAGGAGAGAGGGGGGAGTACTGATAGAGAAAAGGCCCTGAATCCAGCTCTGGCTACAGTCTGTGCGTTCACTGTATGCTCCAAAGGGTCCAGACACAACAATCTGCACAACCCAGCGACGTTTGAAAACCAAAAGAGGAGAGCCGGAGTGACAGATTTTCAGTTCTAAACTCGAGGAGAGGAGACACAAGCAGAGAAAGAGAGGAAAAAGTGGGGTTTAGTTCGTGGAATGTAAACTAGCATAAAAGTCTCCTCGCTGTTTCCCATGAAATCCACAAACTTCTATTCAACAAAGCACATACTTGCTCTAGAGGTACTATCGCACTGAGACCTCCATTACGAGCACAGCCTGATGAAAGAGTAGCTAAGGGGGGCTTAAGAGGTTCGGCTCTTAACCCTCCCCCATCTGGCTAGATATGAAAGGAGATAGTTCAACATGATATTATATAACGAGTAGTTTTTAGGAAAGCAATCTGTTTGTAGAAAGTGATCCAGTCCTCCTGATGATTCCCAGAAAGTATGATTTCACTGCGCCTTATTTATTTTTGCATCTTACCTGCTTGCTTATTCTTGTGCAAGTTTACTACTCTGAAGTTTACTTTCCCAAGAGGATGTTTTTTGATGTTGAACATGACCAAATCGATGTTGCTGACATTTCGTGGCTTCGTCTGATGTCATATCACTCTCATGCTTGTAACCACAACAAAAAGCACTCTCACCACCAGTATTTCAACTGTATATTTTCTTATTCTTGAAGCATGGCATAAAGAGCTCATTTTTTCCTCTCTCTGATGCCTGGGTTTCTTTGCAGAGTTCATCAGATGACTGTGACCCGCATGAGGGAATCCATGAAGGGAAAGAGGGCAAGTACCGCCTGCAGGTGACTCAGTTTGTACAAAGGTTGGAGTACTGGCACAAGGAACTAACAAACACCTTGGTTACCTCCATCACCGTGGTGCCAGTCCACGGCCGTGCTGTGGCGTACCTGGGCACCGCTGACGGACGCCACATACAGGTAAAGAACTTCAGCTTTTCTGTTCTTTGTGAATAGACGTCTGTAAAAGACGGACAGGAACTTAATTTGCATGGACAATACTAGCAGTTAGATGTAAATAGAGACCCTGACGCTGCTGCGGCCGGAGCCTCCCCCCCCCTCTCATTGTTCATGTAAATGTGATAGGATGTTGGTACGTGAGGAGTGAAAGCACCCTGCCGGAGACAACACAGTGTGAGCTGCAGGTGCCTCTGCTAGAATTAAGTTGAGGGAAAGTATGACTAAGCCCGGGACCTTTCTGTTTGCACAATTTGCTTACCTTTGACCTGTGCTCAGTGAGTCTCCAAAAAAAAAAAACCCACGTTCCAGTCTGCCATCTGAGCAAACACAGTCTATTTTGCCTTTATCAGCGTACAAACCAACGGTGGATTCCACCTTCCCAAATGTTTGTTAGCTGCTTTCAGGCTTTCATACCTGGTCTGTCAGTAGTTTTTCTTTGAGGGGAATAAAGTCATGAGGTGAGTCAAAGGAAGATGGGACAGTGACTAGAGACTTATAAACTTTTTGTTAACATGAAAGGAAACCTGATGAGTCACAGATGAATCACTGACAGGAGGGTGTTAGTTTTGTAAGTGTAAATCATGCGGAGCAGTGATTAGAAGGTTTTAAACTATTTCTATTCCATTTGCATGTAAATGTACTAGACTAAACTGGAATCTGCATCACTTCAACCATAATGAATATACAAGTATGTGTCAAGTCAAGTCAGTTTTATTTATATAGCAGCAAAACACACGTTATCTCAGGGCACTTTTCACATAGAGCAGTTCTAAACTGTACTCTTTAATTTAAAGAGACCCTACATTTTCCCATGAGCAAGCATTTGGCAACAACGGCACGGAAAAAACTCCCTTTTAATGGGAAGAAACCTTGAGCAGAATCAGGCTGTAGATGGGCGGCTATCTGCCTTGACCGGTCAGGTTGAAAGAGAAAGAGGGAGGGGGGAGAGGGTAGTGAGAGACACAGAGAACCACAACAATAATAACAATAAAAACAATACTAATAATATACATATGACTAATAATAAAAGCAGTAGCAGTGGGTAAAAATGACTAATAATAATAATAGCAGCAGCAGCGGTGGTGGGCGTCAAGCTGGACACCAGTCGGTCTGCAGCGGAAGGTCTCCTGCAAGACAAGAAAGCACAAAACTCTGGGGAAGATGCCAAGTTAGTAACATGCATTAATGGTACATGAATGCATACAGATGGAGAAGGGGAGGAGGAGAGAGGAGCTCAATGCATCATGGGAAGTCCCCTGGGAGTCTAGGCCTATAGCAGCAGAACTAGGGGCTGGTCCAAGGCAAGCCTGAGCCGGCCCTAACTATAAGCTTTATCAAAAAGGAAAGTTTTAAGTCTGCTCTTAAACGTAGAGAGGGTGTCTGCCAGCCTGGACTGAAACTGTAAGACGGTTCAACAGGAGAGGAGCCTGATAGTTCGACTTTTAGAGGCTCAAAGGAACAATAAGTAAGCCTGCGTTCTGGGAGCGAAGTGTTCTAGTGGGGTAATAGGGTGCTATGAGCTCTTTAAGATATGATGGCGCCTGTTCATTAAGGGTTTTGTAGGTTTACGTTCTATTCTGGATTTTTACAAGGAGCCAGAGTAGAGAAGTTAAAACGGGTGCATAGGGCTGCCCTGGCTCTCGCAGCTACTGCTTCAGCTAATTCTTGAACCGCTGCCATGCTTGGCCCCGGTTGACACAGATGAACTGGCAGATGATGTCGAGGATAGCTTTGAAAACCTCAGGGGACGAATAGAGGGTGACTTTGAATCCGCATTTGCTTATTCTTTGGCTCCAGTATCATTATTTTCCATGTTGTCAACTGAGTCATGCTGCTGAAGATGGGACCGGTCAGTGGCTAGTGAACCTGTCAATGACTGTTAGTGCCGCTGACATCAGAATCCAACATCTTGTTTACATCCCTCGCAGACTGTTATGATTTCACTGTACTGTTATTCCCCAGAGTCCTCCTAGTGAGCCTATTCTGAGTTTTCACAGCGAGCTATACTCTCCTTCATACCGTCTCTCCAAGGAACAGGCAGTACTTGTTTTAGGCAGGTTTAAACTATTGGTAGGAAAGCAGGTAAGCACGAAAGGCAAATATGATAAGACAAATACACAGATAGATGCATGAGGTAAGTATGTTATGAACAGTTCATCCAACAGCGTGTGTAGTCACACGGTAAACCAGTATTGGCTAAACAGAAGGAATTACAGGAAATGATTAATCAAAAACATTTAGATGGTAATGATTAACGATAAATTTAATGATAATGCCACTCAAAGGTCTGTAAACGAAAGGATGACTAAACATTATCTTCACATTTAAAACACAGGATCACTTTGCTTTCGCTTCGCTGAAGAGAAGTGGATGGAAAGAAACACATTTATCAAAACAGTCGGCAATTAATTTTCTGTCTATCGACTAAACAATTAATCAACTAATCGTTGCAGCTCCAGTCTAAACATCTTTTAACCTGCAAATCACTCAATCAATGCTCACCGAGATGTAGTTATGACTTTCTAGACTGCGATATAGCATATTGAATTATTTTGTAGCATGCAGCACAAGTGCACCTGCAGTTCAAATGTGGATTTGGCCTGTTAATAGTTGTATTACTGTTGTTTTGTTGTTGTTTTGAAGAGTGCTGATCAGAGTAAAATACATCATTTTGGCTTTCAGCTCAATTAACTCAGTATGACTAGCACCGTGTAGCTGCGTCTCATGCCGTGATTCACTCGAAGATCCTTTTCATGTGGTGTTTAAATTATTTTGTCCATCCACTCTAACGATACAACCGTATGCATGCAACGGTTACAGCTGCAGTTCAGAGAGTGAAGTTCAGAGAGTGATGTCGCGTTTGCGCATCAGTCCACTGCAGAAGGCCGTAGCGCCGTAAGTGGTATGAAACACATGAAGTAAAAGTCGAATTACCTCACGTGTTTTTGAAACACAAGAATGAAAAGACATGCATGGAGGAGAAAAAAAAAAAAAAAGCAAGAGAGACGTGGAAAGAAGGCCCGACAGCTGCACGGAAAGAGAGGGAGGGTAGAGACGGTGGTAGAGGGGTGCGAGGGGGCTTACAAGCTGAACGGCACGTTAATGGTGAACGGCGGGCTTCGCTGACACGTTCCCTCGCACGGCATTTTCTACTCTCTGAGAGTCCTGTGCAGCTGTTGCTGTGTGTTTCTCTACTATACCCCCCTCCTCCTCCTCCTCCTCCTCCTCCTCCTCCTCCTCCTCCTCCCAGACCCTACTTCATTTCTTTTTTGTTTTTTATGGTTGGCTGAATTGGCTGAAGTTCATAGTTTTAGCTGAAGGGTTTTAGAAGTTCTGAAGAGGAGACCAGCTGTCCTGCACTGTAGAACTCTCTCCATTTTAATTTTCTGTTTTAAAAGACAGTGATTTTTGTCTTTAAAACCTTATTTCAACCAGTTTCTAATACAAATCAACTTGTTTCAATGGTTTTCTGAAAAAAAGAGCGTCTGCATCTTGAAATAAGAAAGAATAAGGCAGTTCTCTGTGCTACGTTACACTTGTGCACGTTTATTTGGATTGGAAACCAGTTAAAATAATCTTACTGATGTTTTTTCAGTTGTGTTGAGAAAATCAGACTTTAAAAACTCAGTTATGGAGATAAAGGACTTAATAGGAGGGAGTTTTTTTGTAGTGTGTGGGAGGGAGACATATCTGTGGCAGGACAAAAATGAACATTATTTTAACATTATTGACTTGTTATTTCAGGCTTCTGTCTTATCACACAGGTAAAATATTTAATGATAGAGTCAGAACGAAAGGTAGAACAAAGAAAGAGAAAGATACAGAGAGGGAGATATCAAACGCAATAAATACAGAGAGAAACAGACAAAACAGGAAATATGGTAAAAAAAAAAAAAAAATTTAGACTTAAACCATGGAAAACAAAGGAAATTTGCTGAGCAAGAGAAAGGAATGCAGTGCAAGAGCAGGATAATAGAGAGATAGATGAGGACCAGGGGAGGAAAAAGTAAAGATGAAAAGAATGGATGAAGCGATTCTTCTTCATTGTCTTTTATTAGGACATCCGGCTTCTCGTTCATGTGTTTACCTATTTAAACTGCCCTGTACATCTTTGGTCTTCAGGATTTCCCCCCGGAAATGGATTGATATCAGCTAAAATAAACCAGATCAAATGCTGATCCTTTCTTTACTGTAGTCTGTTGTCTCATCCTCAACTTGTGTTGCAGCGGTGCACTCCTTTACAACAGCTGGACATGAATATGCAAATATTTTTAATTTCGACTGCTGGATACAAGATGTCTCCTACTTTACTATAAAGTGCATTCTCAGTGTTTGTGCACTGGAGGCTTCAAGTTTCCACATCACACTTATGTAAGTTGCATACTGCACCGCAATTGGCTCCAAACTTGTTGTGATGTCACAGATCATGCTCGTCGGTACACGTCTTAACCTCAGATTAAAGGTGAGCACAAAGAAACTTTCCCTCCTCAGCAGACGAATGTGAAAACAAACTCTGCACACACACACATCATTCAGCACAGCGAAGCTCCAGGTGAAGTAAAAATAAGCAAAACACATTTTTTGAAGGACAAAGACATCCAGGACAGACGGCAGCGTCTCGTTCCTTGATTTTCATAGTCTGGCATCTGAACTGACGACCTTCCGGCCACCTGCTTTCTCGATCCAAAACCGAGCAACAACAAGAATCCGAGAGGTGGTTGTCTTTGCAATGGCAGGTCAATTCATTGTTACTCCAATAAAAAGAAGCTGTCAACTTTTCATGCATTTCAGTTTCCTCGTCGTTCCCAGCGGACGAGGCAAGAGGGGAACATGGAGTAAAGGCAGTGAAAGAAAAAGGCCGTTGTTTTCCCCCAAAGGACTCCATTCTGGCTCAGGAAGTGTTTCCCTCAGCTTCAGTCGGGCCACTGTGGGAATAACTGTTTATAGGCCAAACTTCCCCCCGTCTGCTTAATACAATAAGCTGTAATTTACACTGCTATTACCCCTAGAGAGATGCCTGTTGTATGGCCTCGTCCCCAGAGGAAAGCCACCCATTATACTCGCTGTTACAAAGCTTACGTTGATCATGGGGCTCAAACAGTGGGAGGAATGATGCTTGAAAACAAGGCGTTTCAGAGGGCGAGCGGAGGGCGAGCGGTGTTACAGCCAACCAACAAAATCACATTTTAGATTTACAATGCAGAGTGTTTTAGGTATTTACTAAACGCTCTGACGCAGGGTGACTTAACAACTAAAAAAAAATCTCGCATTGCATTCTACAGAGTTTTGCCAAGTACAGTTAATCATACACACACATAAATACCTTTTACTCTGATCCCTGTAGAGTCTTGTCAGTGTGTTACAGCCAGCCAGGTGTGTTATTTTGTATGTATGTGTGTGTGTGTGAGATATGCAGTATAATAATGCATAATGTAGTGCTGTGTTTTGGGACAATGCATCTCATTGCAGCTCCATCCTGTGACTGACTGACTGAATGAATGAATGAATGAATGGTGCAGAAAGAATGAATGAATGAATGAATGGTGCAGAATGTGTGTGTGTGTGTGTGTGTGAGAGAGAGAGAGAGATAGGGGGAATGCTGTAATTTAGAGAGCTTCATGTAACTAGAGCAACCACACACCCCATTAGAGACCCTGTTCTGTTCTGTTTGCTCCCAGGCCTGTAATTGCAGTGTAACCACAAATGATAAATGCTGTTCCAGGTGTGTTGACTGTGTGTGTGTGTGTGTGTGTGTGTGTGTGTGTGTGTGTGTGTGTGTGTGTGTGTAAAATAGAGAGAGAGAGGAAGAGAGAGGGAAAGACTTGAGAAATTCAGTGTGGTGTGTTTGTTATTCTGTGTGTATGCGTGGGCATCTGTGTTTATGTTTTACTGTCGGAGAAAGTGTGTGACTCTTGCAAGTGAGAAGATAGTCCACAGAGACCAAGTGTGTATAAGTGAAAATGTAGGTGTGATGATAAGTGAGTGTGTGTTGCATGTGAGCAAACTTCTGTGTTTGTGTTTTTGTCATGTGTGTGTGTGTGTTTCTGAAACACCTCCCAACATGTTCAGAGTATACGTTTCCGCCAGCGGCTGCACCCTTTTTGGTTCAGCGCCCCAAATCCAGCCTGTCAACTCACTCAACACCCCCACGCCCCATCATTACCCAGAATGCACCACTGCCTCACAGCTACATGGAAAGTCTCTCTTACAAGTTATACGTCATACTTTACATTATAAGAAGGTGAATCAAAGGATATTTAATGCTGATTAAAAGCAGTTAACGCTGGATATCAGGATTTGGGTGACAGTAGGCAGAGTGCAATCGTGTAGGTTTAATCTGACAGAAATGCTGCTAACTGGTAGCAAATTTAAAATGATTGTTCATTAATAGCAGTGTTTGCAATTGCTATTAAAGGAATACTCTGATGTTGTTAGAAATTACTTATATGCTGTGTTATTGAGAGCTAGATGACAACACCAACATCAATTTAATCCCTACGTGTTGAATACAGTAGCTCCCTGGAGTGTTTAGCCTAGCTTAGCACAAACACTGGTAGCAGGGGGATAACAAGCTTCCACCAAGACAAAATAAATTCCTTCCAACAACTTCAAAACTGTCTTATTTACATGTTGCATCTTATTAAGCTAGTCACCATTACAAGCTAGACTAACTACTAACTTCAACTATTAACCTCAGTTAACTGGCAGATAGCTTCAGTGTGTAAGCTAACTGTTTATAACATCATTCATTTTTTTGTTTTCTATTTTTACACATTTTAAATACACACAAAAACATGGTAATAAGACTTTTATGGAGCTATAGCTCACAAGCCAGCTCTTTCTGCTCTGCTTTGGTATTCTGCGTATGCTATGCCAAGCTAGGTCCTGGACTCGGACCAATGTTTTTACAGATCACACAGAGATGAAATTGATATTGCTGTCATTCAACTTTCATAAAGACAACAAAAGGGGAATTTCCCAAAATGTCAAATATAAAGGTTTATTTTGGACATAAATAGGAACATTTATATTTAAAAAATGTACTATCTACTAATGTTTTATAGCTACTGTAAAAGCAAGTTCAGTGGTTGTTCTTGGTGACATCACCTCCAAGTAATGGAAAGAGTAAAAAAAAAAGAAAAACATGCCCCAGTTTCAAATATATTCACGTGTAATTTTCCAAGTTCCTGGAAAATATGTCCAAATTCTCTTTTAAGTGACTCATAATGAGTGCTGCCTCTAAACCAATCTCATAGACCTTTGACATGGCGGACATTACAGGTGTCACTAATAACAGTGTGTTGCATCTGTGCTTTTCATGCCATGACAGTGAGAAAGGCCTTTGAAGATAGATTTTTTTGATGGTACATCACTGGTAAAAGGAGACATTATAATGATATTATCTCAATACGACACTGATTCACACAATGGATCCACTAAAAGAAGCCAAGCTCTAGTGAAGGCATTAGCCAGGGAAAGATGACACACTCTGGATCATTTTCCTACCACAAATCCTAGTCAAGGTGTGTTGGCGCAACACCAAAAAAACCTGTTTTTGTTTTCCAGTTTTTCATCCTCAAGGGCTCACTTGGTTTCAGGTGATGTTGTGGATCTATTGTAGTTATATTCTTGGCTCCGTATAATCTTTCCCTCGTATTTAATTCATGGTGTGTATCAGCGTGCAGCCTTGTGAAGCATTCCAAATAAACATAGCAACAATGAAAAACAGTGATGGCATTTGAACAAAATCCAACCCTTATAAGCAGGTGTCCTCAGCTGACCCGCTCGCTGGTTGCTGTCAATAAAAAATCTCAAAAAAGCATCTTGCCAGGAGCCTCGTGATTTATGTTTCTTTGACTTGATTTAGTTACACTTCATCTTATGCAACAGATGCTGCACATTTCATTTTACTCCTGTTAGGGAAGGTTGCACATCCACATTGTGCAATCACTAGATTGTGGAAAGGAAAATATCGATTTACTCTACAATATTGATCTTATTTGTTGTCAAATACAAATGAGTGACTACAGTAGGCCATACAATAAAGAATAAAGAGGTAAATGTGGAGTTCCTCAGAGTGGCATCTACTACTATTTCAGAATCAATGAAGTTTTGAAGGCATGAGCATAGGTTTCTATGATATCTCCCACTCTATGTGGAGCCTTCTCTAGAGAACACGTAAGGTTTTACTACCAAAAATGTCCATCTAGGTTTTTTTTAATCAAGGTTTTTGACCGACACAGTTTGTTTTTATGCCTCCGCACTGGCGACAGCCATGGCTGGAGGCTTTATGTTTGCGGGCGAGATAGTGCGTCCCATTCTCATGAACACGATATCTCTGGAACGCCTTGAGGGAATTTCTTCAAATTTGGCAACTTCACTGTGACATCATAATGTTCTGCAAAAATACTTTTCTGGCCATTATTCAAGGTCATAACTCAGAAACAGGAGGGGAGATTGGGACCATATTTCACATTTGGTCGGATACTGAATTGGTGACACTAATCTCGGCCGCCCACCTTGAAACTGTGACGATTGTATAGATCTTCTGTCCTGCCGGGTTGAAGATGTTTTGAACATGTTTTAGAATTTATAGCTTCTTTGCAACAACATCCATATCTGAAGCACCGTCTACTGTCATGGCTACGACTTTGTGCTCTGTCAGAATCAGTTTTATTGGCCAAGCATGTGAACACATACAAGGAAAATACTTTTAATACCTTTTTTATTGAATTCCTTCAAAGTGTTCACTACAAATATTATATGAGTCTTGACAATTTAACTGGTTGGCGGAGGCATACAACTGCGAGGTGGTATTTATGGTTTGGCAAGTAAAGTGTCATACAAAATAGCATTCTTGTTATAACAGCATTTTAAATGGTGTGTAATTACCTCTTCTCTTAATGTTTCTGTTAGCGCTCATCTCTACTTGGCTAGCTTCTAGCCTATTCTATTGTGAAAAGATTACTTTATTACTCCTCCTGTAAAAAAAAAAGGACAAGCTATGCCGTAGTGATGATGATGTTGTTGCATTTTTTGAAAACCTACAACATCCTCTTCCAGGTGCTGTTCTCCCGATTCGCCTCCCCCCACGTCAACATTCGCCTGGACTCGAGGCCCGTGTCCTCCAGCGTGGCGCTGCTTAATGATGATCACTCAGATGGAGCCCTGCTATTGGCCACAGGAAACAAGGTGGGCTCAGAACCACAGACATTATAGATGCAAACACACCTCTAGTTCGTTAGCAGTCCTTTCTTCAGCAAAATGGAAAGAGGTTTTAGGAGAAGTTGTGCCATCTAGATACCAGATTGCTGTTGTAGATTTAAACTGTTGTGTGTTTATCTCTGAACTATAACATAAATAATAGAACAGAACATAATACTTTCAAATTTCTTGCATTAGTGAAATCATTACAAAAACACTTTCACAACACTGAACATGGAGCTAATGCAATAGATAAAAGAGAATTTCGTTCCTAGAGGCTTACCCTCAAGGTTCCGCAACCACATGTTTTGGCTTCCTCTTGTTATCCATTTCTGTCTTAGGGGAAACACACAATACACAGGAGCACAGCATTCAATCAATTTTGCAAGCATGAAAACAACAAAATGCAGTAAAGTCTGAGTCTGTCACTCTCTGACACAGATCTCTTTATTACATTCTATGAGTCATATTAAGCTTGATGTCCTCAATTTTTTCCGCCTCCTAGATCACTAAGATCCCTCTTATTGGGCCCGGCTGTGGTCAGCTGACCTCATGTACTTCCTGTTTGCTGTCGGCGCGGGTGACAGAATGTGGTTGGTGTGATGGACGCTGCACCAGAGCCAACCAGTGTCCCTCCTCCTCTGTCTGGACTCAGGAATACTGCACACCTGTCATCACTAAGGTAACTACGGCGACTTGTCACCATGGTGATAATAAGGTTACAAAGCTTACTTTTATTTTCAGTATTTTGCAAGCCAAATATTTTTTTCAAAACATGATTGCAATGTGAGAATTATTAATCCCCATTTTCTACTTGTGTGTTTAAACTTATCAGTTCTTCCTTTCTCAGTTCACTGCTTTTTCAACACTGTGCAAATAACCTGAACCTAAAAGAAAACGTAGGTAACTTTTCAGCTTCCTGCTGACTCAGTTTGCTGGGACACTTATCATGTGAGCACACTGCGGGCTTCAACTTTGTTTGTTTAAACGCTTTCTAACTGCTCTCCCTCCGTTCTTGCTCCAAAAACAGCTCATGTAACCTGTGTGTTGAACCCGTGATCTGTATGTGTTTGGACTGTATTTTGTCTCTGCTACAGTGTGTGGAGTTTGTGAAGGTCACGGTCCTTCCTGAAATAGCAGAGCTTTTACCGCGGCACTGTGCTGTTCAACTTCACTCTGACACTGTGAGACTTTACTGAGCTCAGTGTGGGTGGTGTTCATTCTTTCTGACTTTAATGCTGCACCCCATGCTGTTAGACTGTCTCTGTATAAATAAAAAAAAACAACAACAAGCTACCGCCACTGTCTTAAATGCAACAAAAAGGCAGCAAGAACCTGTAAAACACCTCTGCATCTGGAACTGTTTTAACAGGCTGAATGTTGAAACAAGCTGTAACTCACTAACTTTCACAGCATTTATTAATTGGGTGTCATCATCCCAGTATCATAGTTTATTTCTCTTCCAACTAGTATCAGGGTGTTCTTGTCCTTACTCTCATCTACATTACTTCCTTGCAGTGTAAGTGATTGGAAATTAGATATAACATCAATTAAATACCAAAGTATATGTGGAACATACGAATATATTCATTTAGAAATAAACAAAATTACATTGGGAACAACAGCACAACACTAAAACATTATTTTTAAGAGGAGTGACATTCATGTATTTAAATGTGCTATGTGCAATATTTTGGCATTTTTAATATCATTAGATCATTACCACATTCACTGAGAAGCATTAATTACCATAAACAAATGACACCATTGCTGATAGGATAGTCTGTGCACTGTATTATAAGCTTTTTGTATGTTATAAGTTTGCATTTTGCAGAAAAAAAGGGTTTCTTTACAGCACAAAACAGGATGCATGAGATCCTTGTAGTGTCTGATGGAGGAAAGACTGAGAGAAAAGTCACATCTATATTGTTTATTCTGTCAGTAAAGACAATGAGAAAACAAATACGACAAAGAAAGAAAGAATCTGGGGTGCATCTTTGCTTAAAGAAACAAAAAGCTTCTTTTTTTTTAAATCACACTCAGTGGACAAAGGTGTTCTTTGGAGTCAAGGGCCACAATAACTGCAAACAAGAGGAGAAAAATCTAAGGCATGCTGAGTCTTGAGGTATAATAACAAAGAGCTTGTAATATTACATGGCTGACATCAGCGTGTTTCAGCTGGAAGCCTTCATCGTGGTGTTGGTTATTAAAGGATTTTTATTATTATTCCACAAGACTCAGAATGCCTTGGATTCTTTCCTCTTGAGAGAACCAATACACCTTGTAAAATGAGAAGGAAAGCTGCATCTTCCTCTACGAAACACAAAGCAGGCAGTTGTATTAGCTCGGAGAAACATTAGTTTTAATACAGCGCTGATATAAGAGAGCAGGTCTTAACAAGATATGTTATAGATATATGAAACAGGTCACCACTGGTGTTTCATCTTATGATTAGACTGATAAGTAAATGTTAAAAATATCAAATACTTGTTGTGCATGCTTGCATTAGGTTTGGCCGACTTCTGGACCAATACGAGGCTCTACAGTGGTGACAATTTGCGGGCGCAACTTTGGCTTCGACAAGACGGAGAACTTCAAGGCCTCTCTGGTAACGGTGGAGGTGGCCAGAGCTCCCTGCAAACTGCCCAGACAGGACAGCATCAACAGGTGCGTGTTTGTGTGTAAGCGTCAGGGAGCATACAGCTTCCATGTAGAGAGACGCACTAGCGTCTGTATGTCAGTGTGCACGTTATGCTTGCACGCTTTGTGTATGCATTTTGAAAAGAGCACACTGTTCCTACACTGTATCTGCAAAGCCACCTTTGAGAGACAGGGTGCGTGTTAAGTGGTGAGTGTTTATGAGATAAAGGGACCCATACGTTGGCGTTCCTATAGGAGCAGGGCAGGTTTAATAGGGCTTATTGTGCTGAAGGAAGAATGTTAAGAAGCCCCCACCCTCCCACCCACCTTCCCCGTGAATACTGCAGGCTGCTTCATTCAACACATGACTCCCCTAACTGAAAAATTGCTGGGAAAAATCGCTGCATCCAGACTTTCCTTACTCTCCCAAATCCACTGGGGTAATGTCCCCATTCAAAAGCCCCTTTTGCTACAAACAACCTCATTACAAATTAGAAAAAAAATTAAAAAAACACTGCCCACCCAATCCCAGTTGAAGATGACCTCTTCGTGCATTCCTCCAGGGTAGGACATGATCATTGAATTAGGATAAATGCTGGGTGACTGTGGTAGGGTATAATGCCCGGTCTGTGTCTTGTTTCTTGGGGGGTTTGTGTTTAGGTGGACTGAGATGCAGTGTTCCCCAGTGTTCAGCGGGAACTTCACCCCATCAGGACACACAGTGAAGGTCACCAGTGGCCACAAGGTAGCCAAGATTGAAGGCTTCACCTTTGTGGTAAGAATTGTGTTTTTGGTTGCACTTTGTTAAAAAAAAAATACATGTGGAAGACAGTATAAAATAATTAAACAATAGCCAGTATCTAAACATTAGACAGATTTGGTGAAAGTTTCTGGTGGTTTCTGCATCCAGGACCCTGTGATCAATGAAATCTTCCCGTCGTTCGGGCCGAAGTCTGGAAACACCATGCTGACCATCAGAGGAGCCTTCCTGGATACTGGAAACAAGCAAGAGGTGACTGTGGGGAAGGCTGTCTGTAAGATCCAGAGGTCAGTACACTCCGTTTTTAATTTTTTCCTCTCCTTGCGTCACTCACTTCATAACAAGCTTTTCAAAACACAGTTTGAATTACAAGTGACCTGTTTTCTTTCTTTATTTGTTCCTCAGGAAGACATTTTTGAATGTTGAACATAGTTGAAGCATAAGAATTGTTTTTGTCACTCACAAATATGCCTTAACATTATAGTCAATTTAGGAAATTGTGCCAATGAAGGACTGGCAAAAGTCTTTCTTTCTGTCTTATCTGACACTTTTCCTCATTCTTTTCTTTTCCTTTTTCCTGCTCACGCAGTGATCATATGTAGCACTAAACTAATGTCGGAAAAATGCATGAATAGGGACTTGGACAATGGCTACCACTGTACAAACTAACACAACAATATCTCCTATCATTCTCTTCGCCGCCCCCCCCTCCCCTCACCCTCATTTTAACCTCAACCATCAGCTTGTCGTCCAACATGCTGACGTGTAAGACGCCTCCAAACGCCGTTCCTTCCAAGCAACCTGTGAAGCTGACGGTGGACTCGGTGGAGCGTCACGCCCCGGTGCTGTTCACCTACAACCAAGACCCCATCATCAACAGCATCCAGCCCTCACGCTCCTTCATCAGGTTAGAGTTATATTTATTCAGAGAAGAGTTTTCAGTCTACATTTCAAGTCAGTCCACGGAGCGTTATTCTCTACATCTGTGCGGTGACCAGCGCTGAGCTGCTTATACGGTACCTTTGGGTTTTGAGGCATGGTTTGGATATCACTCTTTGTCAATGTCAGTGGCTATTTCCTTGAAATGTTGCGGTCTCGTGTATTTCTTCACCTCACAGGTGGTACGAGAGAGAAAGTGAAGGCAAAAAGTGACTGAGAGTGTCTGTGGATGAGTCGAGACAGATTAATGTTTTAGTTTTACGGCAAGAGGAAACGAGTGGGAGGTGACGAGTGGCTAAACTGCTAATGCTAACAGCAGGTCCCTCCCTGTGGGAATCTACTGTGTCTCTGTCTGATGCTAACGCTAATATCCGTTCTCGTCCCCCTCACTGTAGCGGAGGCTGCACCGTGTCGGCTCATGGCTTCTTCCTCCAGTCTGGTCTACAGCCCCAGATGGTCCTCACCACCGCTCAGGATGCTGAGGTCTTCCATGTGGTAAGTACAAGAAGGGTTTCTCATATCCCAAAATGAGATATCCATCACTTGGAAAAAAAAAAAAGTAGCACTCGCACTGACAGAATGATTTGTATTACAGAGTTATAACATTGTATGTGAACTGTGCACAATCTGAGTTCAATATAAGCCTTGGTGGAGCAACTGATGAGCCATCTACAGCGTAGATCCTTTCCAGATCCTTTCCAGATCCTTGAGCGTAGGAACTTTTCCTGCAAACTATGAATATTTGTAGATACTTTTTCGTGCATTTTCACTGCAAGAACTTTGTGCAGGTTTTGTTTCCTGCCTTCCGAAAAGTTCCTTCTAATGAGGTAATACTTTCTTGTACGAGGGTGATTCGTCAACCACAAGCGAGAGAGAGCAACAGGGGCAAGAAAAACAAAACTGAGACTTAATTTGCTGATTGTTAAGATTTTTTAAAATAGTTTATTTGTTAAAAACTTTTACTGTTTTAGTCGTCTTCTCTTTTTGATGTTTTCAATCTTGCTTTTCACCTCTGCATGTCTCCTTTCCAACACCTATTAAAACATCACAGTTACATCCTAATTGAAACTGTTGTTTTAAATCCATTAATTTGCCTATTTTTTGTGATTTATGAGTGGAAATGCAAACATGAATGTGACAAAGGAACTTTTGATTCCTGATTTACATACTGTGTCTATTTGGTTAAAAAAAAAACAGATCTATTTTAAAGATGACATGATGAACAGCAGGCGGAATGGGAAAATAAACTCTTGTAACATGCATGGTATTGTCATTAAACATATTAACACCCCCTAAAACCATCTAGAAGAAAAATGGAAAAGAGCTAAAGTGTCAGACCAACGCAAGAACAAAGGAAATGGAAAATCCACAGTCTGATCTGTGCACTCCAGCTGTCACTTCTGACTCAGGCACGGTAGCAGAGTGAAGCCTTAAGATGCTCTGGCTCTCCTCACCTCCGTCAGACTTTATTCTACTTATTGCAGGAAAATAATACACACACACACACACACACACACACACACACACACACGCATGCCTCAAAGACGTCATCCCTGCCTCAGAGTGACTCGCCTTTATAACGACGGCCTGGAGGTGTTTTAAATTATCTGACCCTGACACTTACCAGCCTTTCACCACGCTGTCTGCAAGCCCTTAAAATGCCTGAAATTGATGTTACTTGATTATTAGAGCCTTAAAAAGGTGTTTATAAAAATGTCCTTTATGAAGTCAGACTTTCAGCCATCCTGGTCATAAGTTAAAGGCGTACTTAGACAGGAGTAGGTGGACACAGGAAGAGCTGCGCATAGTTTCAGGCTGAATGTGCTTGTTCCCACCTGTTTGTTCATATTAGTCAAGCTTCTTAGCTACAAATCTCTTCTTTAACTGAGTTTTTTAAAGGTTTTTCTTAAAGCAAGTGAAGCAATCTGCTAGCACAGTACAGTACATTTTCCATCTTAATTGAGCTTGTTTTGTGTGTTTTCTAAAATGTTAATTTCCCTCAATTCTAGTGCAGATACCTGCCTTATCCTTACAAGAAAATGCTTGAAACAAGTCGACTTGAGTACTGCAATATTCTCACTGCAGATCTTGTTACTTGCTTTGCACTTCCTCTCTCTGCAGTACATCGGGGATGCACATTTTCCCATTCAGTTTTACTTCTGTTAAAGATGAAAGTGCAGCACATGTTTAACAGAAGCGAAACTTACAAGAAAACATTTGAAACAAGTCGACTTCTTCTGAAATATTCTCACTGCGGATCTTGTTTATTTCTTTGCACTTTGTCTCTCTGCAGTTTTACTTCTGTTAAAAATGTACTGCACTTTCATTTTTAACAGAAGTAAAACTGTAGGGGGGGAAATCTACACCCCCAATCGATTCATAATCCAGACATTCGGTAAGATAAGACAATATTCCAGATAACTCTCTGGCCAGTGTTGTACAATCCTACCAACGCTTTCTTTTAGGTTGCAGCCAGAAAAAAAATTCAGCACTGTCTGAAGTAATAATACTGACCGCAGCAACTACCCACCGTGGCTTCTCACTGTGTGGACTTACTGACCCCCTGATCCACTCTTAACAGTGCTCTCAAATAATAGTCTCACAGCTTGGGTTTCATCGCAGTTGCTGCTGAAATGATACCACATCCTTTGAAAGAAAAGTGCACTTTTTATTAGGTTAACTGCACAAAACTTCTCCATGTAAAGAAGTACTTTAACCTTTCATCAAGTCCTCCAACTGGAGCAGAAAATATCTCACAACGGGCTCAGCAGCTTTAACTGCTTTCTCCATAAATGTGGTAAAAAAAATCTTAAAACTCTTTCCACCATTTTTCAAATTTTCGACACTTTTTCTGCAGATTCTTAACACTTGTATCCCAGTAGATGATACATGTGGCCGTTTTTTCGGTGTGAACATGAGTGACATTTTACTATGTGAGTCATAACAAACAAACATCTCTTTACACACAGTAGAGGTGTGTTGTTCTCACTTTGTGTGTGTGATGTTTGCCTTAGGGAGGCGGGTTGAGGACAGGTAGTGCTTTGTAACGATGTTATCTGTCATCCTGAGGCACACGCTGCTGCAGGTTCAGTCAGGAGATAATAATACACTCAGTAAACACACACACACACACACACACACATCTATAAAGAACACATACTCTCACTGAGTAAGACCTGCATCTAAAATCTTAGTCACACAAGATTTTTTCCTTCTCTCTCTCTCTCTGTCTCACACACACAAACACTCCCTGGTGTCTCATCTTTCAGTTTCCCTTTCCCTGGTCATTGACCTGTGTTCAGGTCAGCGGTTGATGGGTCTCCTGGGAACTCAGGCTTCGTTACTCACAAACAGTTTTAATAGACGTTGCTCGAAAGCTCTGAAATTAGACTTATGACCCAATGGTTGCTGGTTCGAATCCCCATTTCACCACGCGTGTATCTGGACTTTTCTCTACCACTGACCCCTATGTTAGCAGTTGCTATCAAGCCATCTTTGAACACTTAACTATCAATTGTTCCAGTGAGCCGCTCTGAGCGCCAACAGTTGATGACTGTTTGTTTATATGTTAGGATCCTCAAAGCACAGCCAGTCTTCCCGGGGTCCACATTTATTTATTTATTTGATATGAGTAAACCAGCAAAAACTACAAATCTGCACATGAAGTACATCCTACAAATACGATGTTCCTTATTTGCTTTTTAAACATTGATTTCTGTGTTAATGTAGTCAGTAACTGTGGTAAAGAATCCCATGTTTACATTGCTCTATATGCTACTGTTCATTCAAGGAAATCAATGTTAGCCTTGTGGAGTGAAAACCAGCCTTCTGTTGCCTGTCTGTTGGCGTATGTATATGACTCTAAATCACGTTGTAATCGACTGTACTGATTTGATGGAAGTTTGGATCGTAAAACCTTCAATGTTGCTGCACCTGGACGTTTCCAGGTGGGATTTTGTGCAACTGTAGTGTGTCAAGTCGTCTTTCTCTGGATAAATAGAGGTTAAAAAACAGTTGAAGAATTTAAAAAAAGCAAACTGGATAGAATTTATCACATCTGTCTTAAAACAACAGTCTGGTGCCCAAATGAACATTGACTCATGTTTTTCTTGCTGTAATCATTCCTCCTGTTCATACTGACCATTAAGAGATCCCTTCATAATACACTTATAATGAAAGTGATCATCCACAGTCCTTCTTCTGTACAAGAAAGTTTATTTGATGCTAATATGAGGCTTCAGCTATTCCAGATTAGTCCAATCAAGTCAATATCTTCCAAAGTTAATAATTTTAGTGCCAGATTGGCTCTTTTTGTTGTGACCCTTCCACCGCAACTGAACAGGAAAACACTGTCGAGATACTGAAGAGGGAATTTCCCACTAAAAGGACTGTGAAACCGTTTTACAGTCTTATACTTTATTTGATTAACTCAGACAGCTGAAGCCTCATATTATCTTCAGATAAACTTTTAAACACATCTTTTCTCAAAACAAGGACTGTGGATTTTGTCCCCCATCACTTACATTATAAGCAAATTTGGAGATAATCCTCTAATGGTCAGTATGAAGAGGAGGAATGATTACAGCAAGAAAAACCTGTTTCAGTGTTCATATTGGCACCTGACTACTGTTTTAAGACAGACTTGAAAAATTGTGAACGTGTCCTTTAATACAGTGTCTTGTGATAAAATACAGCAAAGTTTTCTGATACACATAAAATAAGACTGTTTTCCATTATTCTCCAGATTTTACCACTTAACACTGTGAAGTTGTTTTTGTTTTTGTCAGTTGGGTCAGTCTGTTGCATCAGTGAGAGTTAACTGGTAACATAATGTAGGACAAACCGAGACAATGTTGCTATGGTTACCTGCAGTTCAATAAACTTTGTTCATTGATGTAGAGCGCTAGTTAAACAGGCTGGAACTGTGTCTGTGGTGACACCTGCAAAGCGATCAGAAACACGTTCCCTCCACGGTTTAATATGCATCCACGTACATTAATTTTTCTGACTGATGGATAGGCTGAAAAGAAAATCAAAATTTCTATTACCAAATCAGACCTATAAAAATGACCAAACATCAGGTTTATTCCAGCTGTATAAAGTTTACCGGGTGTAATTTCACCTGTGACTTCAGGGTCATTGATGTTCACCGAGCTCTGTGAGTTTACACCACAGTGGGCAGCGGCTCGATTCACTTTCAAGTCAGAAACACATGCTGTGTGATTGTCTTATAAAAAAACATGCAAACTGAGGATTTTACTTAGATAACTTTCTTGAAACCCTCTATTAAGATGTGAAGATTTAACGTTTCAATGATGACCGAAAGAGTGTTGAAACCTTGATGGTTTATTGTTGGTCGAAACTGAAAAAACAAACCAGAGAGGAAGGGGAAAAAGTCTAACTTCCTAGAGAGAGAGAGAAAGAGAGAGAGGGAGAGAGAGAGAGGGAGAGAGCAAGAGCGTGAAGCAAGAGGCCTGTATAAAATAAGGCTATCATTACTAATGATTTAGGATGGGATCATGCCCCGTAGGGCCCCAGCTGTCGCCTGTTAAATTCCTTCCAGTAAACGGGATGAGTTGAGGCTCAGCCTGGGAAGGGACAGCATAAGTGTCTTATTGTCTTAACCTTTCAAAATAGAGGCAATGATCTTTCACAAACGGACGTCCCAGAGGTTTCCATCGCCAGCGGAACGGCACTCCGGGTAATGCGAGCCAGCCTGTCATGCCTCTAGAGCCGCGTTCATAAACCTAAACGACGGCCGTCTGCGATCGGTTTCGGTCTCTGTCAGGAAGCTGAGCCACGAAAACGATGTTCGGTTCAGTTCTGTGAATTTTTTGCTCTCCGGTCGTACGAGAAGCTATGAGATCTTCACAGCGGAGCAGGTTGCAGAGAGCAAAAACTAACAAGAGAGAGGTTCAGGAGACTCAGCTGGAGCCAGGACAAGAAAGGAAAAAAGAAACGGCCACTGTTGACTTGATATCTGCCTCTCAGATCTCCTGTAAAGCCTGGTCTCAGCCAATCTCAGCTTTCCCACAAACATGAAAGAGACCTTTTTTTTTTTTTCTTTTTTTTTTTTATTATCCGTTGTGAAAAGCTGGCACGGTCACAAACCCGAAAGAGACCCCTCATACACAAAAAAAAAAAAAACAGGAGAAAAAGTGAGCTGTGAATTTTCACACTACTACAGTGGAGTTCTTTCCTTACACAAAGCCCAGGGAGGGATGTTTTCTGTGCCAGCGTCGGTTTGTTGGGCCGCACCATCACAGATAGTTCTGATTTAACTAGAAGCTTCACCGTAGCCAGACACCTGTCGCCTGAATTCATAAATTGGCTTGTTTAGTGTCAGACTCCTCTTCCTATCTCAGCCCAGCGGGATAAATCCCTCCAGCTGACACCTGAATGCCTCATGAAGCCTCTTTCCTTTCCCATGCCCCCCTCCCTCAACCCCCCCCCCACCCCCCACCCCCACCCTGCCCCCCCGCCAAGAAGTCAAAGACCGTGGCTGTGTGGTACCAGAATGAATGTATGAATGTGAAATTAATCAGTGTAAAAATAGCAGATTTGCAAGACAGAAAACACTTCCCTGTTGCCATGTAAACACATCAAAAATGAATTTTTCTCTTGTTTTAACTTCAGTTGAATGATGACCGTGCATTGAACAAATTTCTACCTGCCTTTGAAATCTTTTTTCGAGCCTGTCGGGGGGGGGGGGGGGGGGGATGCATGTTATTGTTAACATGAACAATGGGTATGTAACATTTTTCAGCCCATAACATGCTCTTTGTAACCAATACATGCAGCAACACAAAGGACATTCTTCTCTCACATAGGACAGTGGCGGAGTTTAATTACAAGTTACAGGTTTTCAAGTACTGTACTTAGTGCAGCTTTATACTCCTTTATACTCACTTTACACTATAATTCAGTGACGTTTATCTGACCTCGTCACAAGTCACTTTGCAGATTAAGATTTTACACACAAAACATATGATGAGACCTTAAAATATGATACTTTCTTGCATATTATACCACTTAATAGTGTGTAAAATTGTTAAAATTCGCTCCGCTTAAACTAAAACAGTGCAATGCTACATACACATTAATGCATCTATAATAATTATCCAGTAATATGATATTAAATGCTTTTTTGACATTTTCTACTGTTGACTATTTATACTTTTGACACTTTAACCACATTTAGCTAATAATACTTGAGTGTGTGGGACAATTTTGTTGTTTAAAATGTTTTATGTAATGTTAAAGTCTGTGAAAACATCAATAAATGGAGTCATCTAGTAGTTGTTTTTTTTATGGGCAGAAAATACAATGGCATTAATATGAGTTAATTTGAAACATAACAGTAACTAAGATAAACACGATCATGATAGGACGTCATTCCAACTCTGGAAATCTGGTCATCACTTTGCTGTGGTTTTACAGCATGGGCTCAGATCCAACTTCCTCATTTAAATGAAAGTTTCAAAATGCCAAATAATGAATTACATCTGAGAGATTTTGTAGTTTTTGGACTTAGTAATGCAGAAAATATCATTTAACTGATTGCAGTCCGCCGAAGTTCATTTGCACAATTGTTAAACATGACAGCAAAGTCTTGAGAAAACAAACAGATGGCACACATTCATACGAAAAGGACAAGATGCAAAACACATTACAGCGCAGTTCGGAAAAAAACAGGCATAAAAGAAGAAAAGAATGAAATTTACACCTAAAACATCAAGATAACAAGCAAAGACACAGCTGAACCGGAGACCTCAAATCCAGAGTAAATGATAACACAACACAGCGCAGCGTGGTAGGAAAACAGCGTAAAACTGCCGCCGATATAAATCATTCTAGATTTGACAAGCACTTTTGTACGTGGGAGCTCCGTTATGACTTGGCTTTTTCGCAGGCTGTTACACTAATGATCCTTCTGGGACGGCGGAGGTTTTCGGGATCGCTGGTTCTCTCATCACCCCCACAGTAAAGCTCACGACCCGCTCGCTGCCCGGCTCTCCCAGCCCGATTGTATTTACAGCTGCTCCCAACCTACAGCCCTTCACCTCCTCTCCCTTTAAATAAGAGGAGACATTGGCTGAACAATGAAACTGACTGAGGTTTCCACTAATTCACAGGATATTTTTCCTTTCGCCGCACCCCTGGGAGACGGGGTAGAAGGGGGGCGGTGCGGGGGTTTACCCTCCGGACTTGCTGTAGTTGCTCCTTATTGGTGTGTGGAGGAGGAAGGTTAATTGGATTGCTTTTGTTAGGTGACCCAGTGTTACTCTCACGCACATATATTTACGTTTTATATGCATGCATCTGTGTCTCTGTATGTGCTGGCGTTCGAGCCTTTGTGGATGCGTGTACATTTGTGTGTTTTTATGTGTGCGTGCGTCCATCTGCGCTCTTACAGCTCGCTAGGGAGTCAGATTGGGAAGTGCATGAGGAAGTTTCAGCAACACTTCAACAGAGCTGCTGCTACTGCAGTCGGAGCAACACTCTGGGGGGTCAGATTTCAATCAAAATCTCAGAAGTCAGATTTCAACCAGTTTGGCTTTTTGTTTTTGTTTTTTTTTGGAGGATTACAATCTGAACACACTGTATTGTGCCTCTGCTTCTGCTTCTGCTTCTGCGTCCACATTTCTTTTTATTCAGTAGTCCACACAAAGGCACAAAGGCAAAACAACCATCCAATTATATTTTACAAAATGAAAACCGAAATTAACAACCAGAGCTTAAAGTATCCCTGTAAAATTTTAAATATTCATGATATAGCTGACAGTGAAGTTAGGAAAAAACATCCATATCTAGAGTTTGACATGCAGAAACCATCTTGTGCTTGTGGTTTGATCAGATGTGAAATTCTGCCAAGATAGGCAAACGGATATCTCTATTTCAAATTACCAAAATTGTTCTAAGACAATAGTGTGTTCATGTAGGACTTTATCTCTCACGCAAGAAATCCGACTTGGGAAATAGGTTCTCTGAGTCTTTAAGGCTTCAAAAATAGTATTTAAGAAAGTTGCTAAAGAAGAAAACTTCACTGCACACAGAATTTTGTACATCTAAGTTTGATATATTCTGCTACAACAAGAGAAGATTGTTCAGAGACCACAATGACATGCAACACAAGGGTCACGCAACCAAAGAGCAGCCAGAGCTTTGTTAGCTAGGCTGCTTGCACGTCAAAGCTCGTCCTGCACAAGTATTTTTTGTAAAAGAGTCTATTAAATGGCAACATAAGCCCCCACTCACTAAACAACAGCGTGAAGGTGGCGTTTGTTGCGTTCAAAGGTTACGAGATGCACATTGATCTGAACACTTTTTTTCCACCTCCTGTCGTCATGCTGTATCGACTCAAGGACACATCTATCTTTGTAGCCCCAAAGATAAACACTCATTATCATTGGCTGTTACCACAGTGCAAATATCAACATTGATCTGTCACTGCGCAGCCAAACGAGTCTGGTTTGTTCCGAGCGCACCTGTCTAGGAGAGGAATATTCATTCATTCAACCTTTATTTAAACTCGAAGATCACTGAGGGCGTGCCTTCATTTACAACGATGTCGAGTGTCAGGAAACACAGGTTATAAACAGTTGCATTAAAGAGCAGAGTAGTTTGTAATCATGGTTTTAAATTGACCTACAGGTACAATTGTGTCATGTTTCAATGTATGCAAAGTGTTCCAGGTGTGTGCAGCACAGGAACTAGAAGCAGTTTTTCCAAATTCAGTGTTTGCACACAGGACCTCGAGTATTAGCCAATTGCTTGAGTGAATGAGTTGAATATTGACTATAGGACCAGTTCAATAAGGAAGAAATATATGACGCAAAGTAACCATTAAGGAACCAATGCCCATTACGTCTCACTGTTAGAGATGACACAACCTTTTCATACAGAACGCAATAATGTACGTTTATTTCTGAGTTTTCTAAAAAAAATAAAAGCCCAGGCTTTGTCCCTTGCCTTGAACATCACATCACATCACCATCACAATCTCCACAATCAGAAAACACATCTTGCTTTTCTACTGGCATCATCTTTAACCACAGAAATATGTCAACTTAATTCTGGAGTCTAGACATGAATTAAAAAATGACTGCTGTGATCCAAAAAAAAATTAACTGGCATGTTGACAGGCAGAAATTGGGATAACCGATTATTTTATAATCACAATTTGCCTCTTTAGTGCTTCTGTTGCTTTTTCTTGTCAATTTAAATCAACAACAGCTTTCCGATTAGTGCACCCATTTATTTCTCATACCCTTTTTAGTCGGTGTCTATTGATTTTTGTGTTTCTGGGAATGTTGCCCTTTTCAGATCCGTATCCCAGTAACACCCCCATTTGAATGCCTTTCCCTTAAAAGACTGCGCCCTCCCCAAATTTCCTTCCACTTGCTGTTTATAAAGCTGTGTATGGCTCAGTGACTTTACGACTTACTACACAGTGTTTCCAACTCGTTGCTGCTGTCGAATTTCAAGCCTTCATCAAAAGCTTCATTTGAGTGGGATGGTGCAAAGACATATACTGTAACGGCACAACCACCACAGTTCAGTGCAGATATTTACAGTGAGTTTATTTCCCATAGCTTTTAAATTAACCATCTCTAATTGCCCTCTAAAAGCCAACAAGTCTGATGCTGATATTTGTGTATTTGGTTAAAGATTGATGCTAGATGTTCAGGTATAGAAGATGCATGACTGGAGGAAATGAAACTATGCTGACTTTAGAAACCTTGCCAGTTAACACCAAAGTGCTGTGTTAGCGTAGCATTGTTGACATTCACCCAACAAATACTAAATTTATGTCCTGACTTACCATTACTTGATCTTCCAGACCACCAACCGATCTGTCACCACACAACTGCACAGAGCTTTTTTTCATCTCCATTGATTCTCTGTAAATGTATATTTACAACCATGTAAGTTGTTCTGCACAGATGTAGAATTATGCCTCGTCCAAAAAACTCTATTCCCATTGTGGTTTTAGTTTTCCCTGTCTCACATTAGAAGGACTTCTTACTGCCAGGGAAGCTGCTTTGAGCCAAAGTCAACTAAATTTGAGAATGTTTCTGACTAATCATTTAAAAAGCTACTTAACTACTTGCTGGTATCCAGCTGGAGATGTTTAGCTCACCGCTTACACTTGATTGGTTCTTACTTGACCTTTACCATACTTCCTCCTCTGCACAGGTTCACAGTGGATTTCTGTTATGTGAGTCTCTGGATTTGTGCCACCCAACAATGCATGCTGTAATTCTCCTAATAACTGCACACGGTAAAAAAAAAAAAAACATTACACAAAATAAATGAGCAAACTAGGACACAAAGTCCAGCTTTCAAAGAGATGCTCTTCTTGAGCAGCCAATAAAAGGCCAAAAAACTTTCACATTCATATAAGGTTTAAATTTTTGCCATGAAAACACACAGAGACACCAACCTCAGTCTCTATCCCAGCTAGATACTCACATTCACTGGAAACATGATGAAACTTTGCCACACCTCAATAAAAAGGACTTAAGGCGTTGGGTGTTTCTATTTTCCATGCTTTCTGTCTCTCACTCAGGGGTCTTAATGAGCACAATAGCAAGGAGGCCTACCTGGGCTGAATCCAACATGGTATAAAATCTGTTTTGCCCTCAGGCCACATGTGTAAACACCACAGCGTCTGAAAACAGGGGGTGTCTCATATATCATGTATAAAAGAAGCTGCCAAATTGAGGATTACTGCATAGCTGTACTGTACCAATGAGTAAAGACCAAAAGGGAGCTGCCATTAGAAGGAGTAGAAGGGAAGTTTAATATTTATGTGTTATGCATATAATGTACTTTAAAGGACCAAAATGTCCTGAAAAACATTACAACATGCACAACAATCTTTACTTCCCCATGGGACTATTTTAGATTTAAGATTGGGTTTATGTAACTAGCCTTAGGGTCAGGTTATGTTGGAAAAGAACTAGTTCAAACAATGTGTTGACCCTGTGGGGTGAAAAGTTGGCAATCAGAGCGGGCTGATAGACAATAATTGTTGAAATATGGTGATAAGAAAGAATTTCCAGACTGTATCTTCTGGAAGGCATTCATTGTGTTGCACTCAGTTTTACACATGAAAAGTGACTAAAAATAGTCGTGTAAAGAATGAGGAAAGAGCACTCAAGGAAGAATTTCAAACCTTTACGCACCTGGCCGATTGTTGCATGAAGTGGACGTGAAAGTCAGATTGTTAGTTTCAAAGAGAAATTTTCAAGTCATTGGAAAGGTGTGGTGGTTTCCGAAGCTGTTCCACCATCCAACAAACGCTTGGAGTATACTGACCTCTTTAGGTCAGGGTGGAGATTAATGTTCAGTATATGGCAGGGAGGGCAGTTTTTAGGGAACAGTGTGATTTCACAATGATAGTTTATTGTTTATTGTGAAGAGGATCCCCATTAGCTTCCACTGACATGGTTGCTAGTCTCCCTGGGGTCTGTCAGATGTTAGATGTTTACATTACACCATATTTACTAATATATATTTTACTCACACTTTGAAACTTTTTGGATTAGAAATGTTTTTGTTGTAGGTTGGTAAAAGGTTCCAGTCTTGATAGTTTAGTCTAAATCCAATTTGAATAAAAGTTTGTTAATGTGATCTTTTCATCTGAATTCAGGTGCATTCTAGGAAATTGTACCTGGATCCACCTGAAAAAGGTATTTCTGGCATTGGTTCCAGTCCAGCTGTGGTATATGGTTCAGTTTGTGTGCAGTTAAAATGTAGTATGTGCCCCCTAAAGAAGAAAATTGATGGGCGATCGTGCCTCCTTCAGTTGTGATTTGACCAAATTGCTATCGAACTGCCCTCCTTACATCAAAACATGTGTCAACATCATCATTTCCCAATAAGAATTGTTAAAACCTGCACTTTAATGACAAATGTCCTTTAACATACCACTGATTGGAACCATAGACTTTAAAAAATATGAATGTAACCAGCTTGACATCACCCATTGGTTTCTGAAGAGCTGTTGTGAAGCCATCTTGGCAGTGCCTGACTCCACCTAACTCCTGACTAATCCAAAACGGGCCAAGAGGTGGAGCTGAGGCGGGCCTAATGAAACCCAGTTGCTCAAACAACAACCTGTCACTCAAAGTGTCCACATCCTTAATTATGCATAACTTTGAACTGGCGTTTTAACATGAGGGTCTATGGGGATTGGCTCACTTGGAGCCAGCCTCAAGTGGCCATTTGAGGAACTGCAGTTTTTTGGCACTTCCGCATTGGCTTCATTTTTCAGCCCAGGAGGTTGCCGCTTGATTGGAACAACAGTGTACATGAGTGAAAGCAGCCCAGCAGGGTTAAGCAGACAGTCAAACTCAAAATGAAGCCAGTAAAAACAATCTTAATGTTTGTGTGTGAACTAAATGCAGCTCTCATTTCTGAAAATCTGAATTTACATGTACATGTGTGTGAATCTGCAGCTTAGACGTACTATATTTTTAATCTGTATGTCTTTTGTTTGTCTGTGTTCCCAATCGTCTTCCTCTTCCAGAGTTGTGTGTACGGGGAGAACCGGACATCCATCCAATGCACCACACCATCTCTGGCCAAACTGGCCCTTCCACCGCCGGTGGTCACCAAGGTGGCGTTCGTCCTGGACGGCTACTCCACAGAACAATGGGATCTGATCTACGTGGAAGACCCCCTTTTCCAGGACCCGAAGCTTACATCCAAGGACAACAAAAGCATCGTGGAGCTGAAGGTGAGAAAGCGTCTATAGTAAACTATTTCAACATCACTCTTCTACTGTCAGCTTCTCACTGTTCTCTTTCTTAATATTACAACTAATTTCAGGCTCTCTCAGCTTCAAACTGCCAAACAGTAGATGTCAGCAAAGGTCAAAGGTCTGCCACAGATCAACAGACCTTGCTAAATATTTAAAGAAAAATTTTTTCCTAAAGAGTCTTGCTTAAGAGGACTCAAAATCATGTTTATAGAAGCAAGAGCAGGAGAGGTGTAGAAATACAGCATTGCAACATCTCAGCAATTATACAACACTGCTACAGGTCTGCAGAGATTCATTTGCGGCGTTTGATTCACAAAATCAAGAAACTCCACAGATTTGTTATATTTTTACAATGTAAACAGTTAGACATTTCATTTTAATCCAGAGCTGTTGTTTATAGAACTTCACTGAATGAGATAAAATTGAACCAAGTCGATGTTCATTCTGCACTAAACCTCCTGATCCAAACACACACATTCACACGTACAACACATCTATGGCCCAGGTCAAATGGGGAAGGAAACAATACTGAAAGAAAAACAGGAAATGGAGTCTGTTTCCCATCGTTTACAGCAACCAACCCCAACCTTCCCAATCCCTCCACCATTGCTATACCTCTCTATGTATTCTCTCAGTCGACTTGCATTGTTCTGGCTGCCGAGGTCAAAGCTCTTGACATATTAATGCTGCTTTTCAAACAACCCACGACAGTCCCTAGAGCCTGTTTTACAAACACAATGAAATACATATTTCTCCTAGTTTTTTTCTTTCATTTTTTTGTTGACTGCAGCTCGACGGTTTGTGGCAGCTGTGCCGAAGCGTTCGCAGGGGATCCTAGCTGTTTCTTTCTTTTTTTTCTTTCACTCTTTTCCCAGACGTGACCTTGGCCCCGCTTGCTAAATCCACCATCAACCCAACCTCTATCCCCTCTTCATCCCCTCCCTTTAGCCCAGACAAA